>NC_081553.1:83217306-83517764 GCF_963082655.1 Stomoxys calcitrans | reverse complement strand
TCGATTTTTGATGAGTCATCCGGCGTATAATCCTGACTTGGCACCGAATGACTTTTTTTAAAATTAGAAGTCAACGTTTCTCGACACTTGATGAAGCGGTTGATGCGTTCAGATCTTAATGGGGAATATTTTGAAAACAATAAAGCGATTTTCGATGATTAATATTTGTTTTAGTTTTCTCTGATCCCGAAATATAAAAGACAACCCTCTTACCTCCCCACCTTTGATTGAACCCCATATAGCCATTATTGACAAATGTTCACTTTTTATGAGGTGTTTTGAGGGATGGTTGCCTAATGCCTTAATGCCATATTCGTAATCTACTTCCGAATACATTTAATTTTAGTCCCATATTATCATGATTTTCTTATATGCCCACTTGGGACGGTTTTGGTTTTGGGTCAGTCCCTTTGGTAATTACACCCAATTTTTAATATTTGGTTATCATATTCGTACCCTACTCTCGAATATCTTTCATTGGGGTCCCATATTGTCCCACTTTTGATTTTGGGGGGTACTTTTGCTGCCGGATTCAATTTGACATCATTTTCGAATTCTACTCATACTCTACTCCCGAGTACCTCAAAAGTACCGCCAAAAATCAAAGTGGATTTTTTGAGGCGGTTTTGGGCTGGGACGGCACCTGAACCCAATTTCGAATATCATATTCATACTTTATTCCCAAACACCTTTCATTTGAGTCCCATATTGTCCTGATCGGTCCACTTTTGATTTTGGGCACTTCTTTTGGGAGGGTTCAGGGCTGGAGCGGCCTCCCAGATACTTTGACCCAATTTTGAGTACCATATTCGTATTTGACTTCCGAATACCTTTCATTTGAGTCCCATATTGTCCCAAATGGTAAAGTATGTCCTGCTGGTTTTTTTTTTTTTTTTGGAGGGACCCCACCGACTCTTTCGGTGACATTTTTATGCCAAGTTTGTACTCTAGTCTTAAGAATCTTTCATTTGATATCCATATTGTCCTAATCGGTCCATTCGGGTGGATTTTGGGATGGGGTGTTCCCCCAGGTTATTTCATACAAAATTTCGCTTAAATCGTTCGTCTCCGAGATCTGACGTCTCCTGTCTCCGAGATCTGACGTCACCCGTCTCCGAGATCTGACGTTTTTGAAAATTGGGGTAAGGGGAGGGTCTTTGAAGGCCTTTGGTGATCCTACTATGTCGCAAAAAATGTTGCTAAGTGGTTCAAAAGTTTCAACGAGGGTCGAGAACGTGTTGATGACGTACGACCATCGAGGTCAATAGATCGCAAGCACGTTAATGAAGTGAAGGAATAAGCCCTCAAAAATCGTCGGTTGACTCTTAGAGACCTTACTGATATGATCGGAATATCAGAAGGATCCGTGAAAATCATTTTGAAAGATGGAAAATCTCGTTTGGTACCGAATATGCTTAATTTCTAACAAAAAAGTCGTCGCGCTGCACTCGTTCTTCGTGACCCAAAAATGCGACGCATATCATTCCGCAACCATCGGATTTGTCTGATTTGGCTCCATGTGACTTCTGGCTATTCCCAAACCCCAAGATACCACTCCGGGGAACACGTGTCGAGGGAACATGATGGCTATACCGGAAAGGGACTATTTTGCGTGTTCATTGTAATTTTGTCTCCAAAGCTGTTTTTTTTTTTAAGAAATTTGTCTTCAGAGAAAATCCCAATGAAAGTTTGTTTCAGTTTGAATTTATCACTGACATATTTTATTTTGAGATAGTTTCGAAATTTTGAAAGGAATCAGTTGTACCAGAGAGGATCACTCACATGAAAGGCTTCGTCCAGTCTGACAGTTGTTGTTCAGAATTTCGAGAGGATTAATAGCTAGTGGGAAATCAGGCCCGGAAATAGGAGTCCTGTACCTTTACCTCGCTATTGGTGGGCATTGTTTCCAGAGGTGCTCCACCTTCTCCAATTCCAACTCCTCACCGCAGAAACTGCCGAATTCTGTAAGACGCCAAAGACCACACGTTGAAAAGCCAGGATGCCTATCGTTAGTCCGACTTCACGCTTCGTCGGCCCCAGGCTAAGTACTGCCTTTCCACAAACCAATGGGCCACCCTGTACCTCCTGGCATTAGTCAGCTCCTCATTTACGCAGTTCTCTTAAACGGCAACCCCCACTTCAAGAAGCTCGCTAAGGGAAGGTTGCATAAATTCGGTAGCACTGTCGGCGCTCATCTGCCCGACTAGCAGTCTGCCGCTTCATTCCATGTAATCCTACGCCGTTCCTTGATAGCCTAGGATCTCGAGGACCTTCATAGCCTTCTCTATGGTTCAAAAGCCTCTTTTCATCTTCCAACCATTCTCGACTTCATAAGGCCCGACCCCAGAATCTTCAACACACCGACATTCGCTCACGTGTTCAGACTGTTCAAGGTTTGGGGAACGCCAGGTTCCCGCGTCCCTAAGTTTATGGGCGATCTTTGTTACCGCACACCCAACATAAAATTGAAACGGCATCAGATTTAGCATGGCATTCAGCGCTTCTTTGGGGACATTCAACCTTTCTCAAGAGTTCAGCACTGTCACGATTGTTTGATTGCTCAGACGGTTCAAGGTTTGGGGAACGCCAGGTTCCCGCGTCCCTCAGTTTATTGGCGATCTTTGTTACCGCACACCCAACATAATATTGGAACGAGCATGGGATTTAGCGTCTCTTTGGGAGACGGACATCGTTAAATTGTAGCCGTAGCGCAACTCACTGTTCCAAATTTCAACGATGTCGGACAAGAATTGCGATCCTAAATCGGCAGATCGGTCTATATATGACAGCTATACCCAAATATGGTACGATTTGGTCCGCTCAAGAACTTAACCTGCGTACGAACGAAATACGCATTTGTGCAAAAAATCAGCTTAATACCTCAATATTTACTATCGGTGCGGAGACCAGACGGACCGACAGACGGACGGTTGAACGGATAGACAGACATATAGACATAGTTAAATCTTTTTAGAATTTTATGACGATAAGGAATATTTATACATTGTAGTTTCGGAAAAGTATATTTAGATGTGTTGCAAACGGAATGACTAAATGAATATACTCCCAATCCTATGGTGGATGTACTTTTTTAATATTCTTGAACCCTTTCAATCATCAATGATGTGATAACTCCTAAACTTAAGGTGTTTGTGGGACAAATTCTTTTGTCTCTTTTCAACTTCTTGTTACTCAAAAACCTTGCACCTTTTTCTCTATTAATACCTGTAGGTGTGATTATTTTCATATCCATCAAAATTTGTCTTTGTCTTTTAAAAGAATTTTTTAAATTCGTAAACTTCCCATTTTATGTTAATAAAAAATTCCAAAAACATTTAAAATGAAAATTCGTCATTAATCCTTCTTAGGCTGTGTGTGCGTATAAATGGTGTGACAAAACTGGGCTCACAAAAAATAGAAATTTATAACTTGACAGAAGGGGTATATTTTGTTTATAACACCATTTCCGCAACAAAGGAGGAAGTGGGCGGGTGTTTTTATTCGCATAACTTAGTAATTAGTCAACATTGTTGTCTCTTCGTTGATGCTGCTGTTGTCATGAAAAACTACCTTTATTGTGCCTTGGGGGATATTATCGCTGTTGCGACCGATTTAAATTGCGGCTTTTCGCCTACAAAAATATCCATAGAATTTCATTGGAAATTTATTCATGGAGAAAAAGTTCTCAACAATAATAGCAGCAGCAACAACAACAACAACAACAAGTTGTGTGTTTTAATTTTCAAGTTCCTAAAACGAGGGAAAAATTGTCAACAATTCAAAACATTTCCATTACATGCCCATGACACAGGCAAAAGAAAAGGGAACCAAACACAAGTACATATTACCCAAAAATTGCGACCAGTATCAGTAGCAGTAAAGGGATTGCCAATTTTGAAACATGAATTTCTTTGAATATGTTTTTTTAATTTGATTTGTGTAGAAGGTTAGGTTAGGTTGGGTCGTCCACCAAAGGCGATTTCACTCGGAGGCCAGCCACATTGTGGTACCCTAGAGAGAGAAAGAGAAGAAAAAGGAAAATGTGAGACCTCGTACTAGAGGTTATAAACGAATAAAAGGAAAAATACAGAAGGAGTGGAGAAAACCCGAGCGGGAGGTGAAGAACCGCTCTTCGCTACGCAAACACGGACCTACCTACGCTGGAGCCTGTGTCACACTCACTTCGGAACCATTCTGTTCCTTGATTAAATCTTAGGAGGTGAAGAACCGCCCTTCGCTACGCAAACACGGACCTACCTACACTGGAGCCTGTGTCACCCCCACTTCGGAACCATTCTGTTTCTTCATTAAATCTTAGGAGGTGAAGAACCGCTCTTCGCTACGTATGCACGGACCTACCTACGCCGGAGCCTGTTTCACCCCCACCTTCGTAACCACCCTGTTCCCTCAACAAATCTCAGGAGAGATACCAGAGGTACAGTTCAAGTTCACAGAAGAAACGGCTCCCCAGAAAGGAGAGCCTACGTCTCTGCAGACCGGGTTAGAAAGGCAACTCCTACAGAAGTCATTGTGCGGCAACCCCATGCGCCTATGGCACAGTGTCCGGTTATGACCCCTATCAAAGTACTCATCGACCCCTTATCAAACGCCAACAACTCCCTCGTCCTCCTCCTGTCGATGACCGGCAATAGCACCTTCGCAGTCCGGCAACCATCCACCGTGTCCCACGTCGCCACCGACGCCGCCCTGGCCATCCCATCAACTGTGTTCAGTAGCTCGACAAATGGCACGTAAACAAGACCGATGACTGGTCTGCCCGGCGCAGACGAACCCCTCCTGGCGCACTCGTCCGCCCTCTCATTCCCTGGAATCCCCTCATGCCCAGGAACCCATGTCAGCGTCACATCTTGGGCCCGGAGCCTATCCAGGGATTTCAAAAAGTCAGCCACACATCTCGACCTCACAATCCTCGACCCCAAAGCCTTGAGCGCCGCCATACTGTCCACATAAATTCTGAGTTTCTAGGCCCCTTGCCATAATTTCTCTTGCGGCTACTGCAATGGCACAGACGTCTGCCTGAAAGACCGAACACTCGTCCGGCAGTCTCAAAGACATACTGATATTGAGTGCATCAGAGTATACCCCCCAATCCAGCCGACTCCATCGTGGAGCCATCTGTGTAGATCGAGGTTTCATCCTCCCCAAGTACACCATCCGCCCTCCATTCGTCCTTCTCAGGAAAACGAATCGCGAATACCCTCACTTCAGTCGGCATTGGTGCCAGGTAGTCGGGGATCCTCCCCAGTTTACCCTCCGCATCCATAACACCCAGAATCGAACTGTGGCCGCAACCATCCTTCTTCAGCATGCCGAGCTCTCTCAGCCTAAGTGCGAACCTGGCGGCGCAGTTCCAAATATAGGCCCGAATGGGCTGCACGTAGACAAGACCGATGACTGGTCCGCCCGGCCTAGACGAACCCCTCCTGGCGAACTCAATGCCCCTGTGATCCCGACACAGGCCAGTCTCTGAACTTGTGTAGAAATTATTTTAAAACTTATCTTAATAAATCTTTCATTACAATTAAATTTTCTAGTAAGTTGCCCAACCACACAACCTGAGATTTGACATTTAGATTGGGATGTTGTTATGACTTTTTTTTCATATCTGTTGGTAGGATCGGTCGCTAGGATGTTGGTTGGAAGAAATTAAGTTCAAAGAAATCTAATGGTAAAAGCTTTAACCCAGCTTCTTCCATCAGATATCTTTGAACTTAATTTCTTCTTACAAAATGTTCTATTATAAACAATATCGGACGATTTGTTAACAAATTTCATTTTGATGCAATATATATATAAAAAAAAAACTATAAACATTTTTTAGAAAAACCAATTTTTGAAAACTTTTTCCAAAAAATTTCTCCAAAATTTTAAGAAAATAAAAAATTTTCGAAATTTTTTCTGAAAACTAAATTTTTTACTTTCTTGGATTGGCAACTCTGTTTGGTACCAGCTTAAGCACCATAAACAATAAACAAACACTTCCCCTCGGCATCATTCTCCCACAATTGACAACACTAAATTTATCAAATTCAAAATTCATGCAATTATTATTTAAATCACCATCATCCACCATCGAAGCTTACCGCCATCATCCAGCCACCAAAACTCCAACAAGGCCAACAAATGAAAAAGTTGCAAATTATTCAAAAAAAGTTTTTCCCCAACAATGAAACGCTTTGCAATGGGACAGGATATAAATACATTGTCGGTTTGTTAATTTTATACTTTTTTAGATCATGATTTAATTTTTCGGCCCAAATTAAAAACAAAAATTTTGTACAGGACAGGAGAGCTGGAGGTATATTTCCTCGTGCGTGTGATAGCCAGAACTGTTTTAAATTCAAAACACGAAAATTAAGGCACAAAGGTAAACAATAGGGAGTTTCTAATGAATCAGAATAGCGCTGGTTGTTTGTACAAAATTATTGGTCAGTAAAATAATAATGGGTGGAAAGTTGATAGGAAAGTTACTAACGTTTTTTTTGTGTGTTTCATGTAAAAATTTTCCCAAAATTAGTTACCTTGGCCTCAAAATTGGTCATCAAATTAGTTTTCTAATCTCAAATACCTTTCATTTGACCCAAATTTTTACCCTTTGAGGGGTTTTTGGGGAAAGAGCGGTGCCCCGAAATACATGGTCCCATATTTGGAAATTCGTATTCTACTCCCAAATACCTTTATTTGAGCACCCATATTGCGATGATTAGTAAATAATTGGTGTTTATGGTATATTTTGGGAAAGGGGAAGACCAGAAAATTGATCCCGAAAGTGGGTATCAATTTCGTGCTCTACTCCCCAATATCTTTCATGTGAGCCCCACATTGATATGGTCGGTAAATATGCCCCATTTAGGGGTGGTTTGTATCTCATGTATCTACATACCATTTATTTGAACCCCATATTGATATTGGCCTCGAAATTAGATATCAAATTAATTTTCTAATCTCAAGTATCTTCCATCTAAAACCCTTATTGCGAAAGTCAGCAAATATGTATGATTTGGGATATGGACCCCAAAAGCTATCAATATCTATCTCCACTGTCTTGAAGACCCAAATTGTCTCGGTAAGCAAATACGTCCTATTTGAGGTTGTTATGGTGTTGGAACGTCCCCTACACAGTTGGTCCCGAATGTTGATATTAGATTCATGCTCTACTCTCAAATAACCTTCATTTGAGCCCCATATTTCTATAGTCGGCTAACGTGACCGGTTTGGGAGGGGAAGGGGTCTTTTGGGGTATGGGGCGGCCACTCATATATATCAAATTTGTGTTCTACTCTAAAATACCTCTTATTTGAGCCTCATATTGCAATGGTCAGCAAATACTTCCTATTTGGGTGGTGTTATGGGGGTGGGGTGGCCCCATAGACACTTTCCCGAACATTGATATCAGATTCGTGCTTTACTTCCAAAGACCTTTCATTTGACCCCATATTGATATGGTCTTAAATTTGTCCTCTTTGGGAGATGTTCTCGGGGATGGGCGGGCCCTCAAACACTTGGTCCCACATCTGGTTATCAGATTCGTGTTCTACACTCAAATACCATCAGTAAATAAGTGCTGTTTGGGGGGTGTTTTGGGGAAGGGGTGGACCCCCAGAAACTTTGTCCCAAATTTGTATATCAGATTCGTATTCTACCATTTAATACCTTTCATTTGAGTCCCATATTGCCATAGTTGTTAAATATGTCCCATTTAGGGGTGTTGTGGGGGTTGGGGTGGTCCCTCAAACACTTGGTCATGAAGATAATCACCGAGAAACGACCAGAAGGGCTTCTAAACATCAATAACAGCTGTCTGTCCGAAGAAATATTCCCAAATTCATGGAAAAAAAGGACTGGTTTTGATCAGCATGGCGAGAGGTTATCCACATTCGCCATCGTCTTACTGGCCACTGCGTATGCTGGACCCGGCGAACAAGCAGTTTAAGCTAAATGATAAGGGACTTCCTTTTTATAGTCTAGTCCGAATGGCGTGCCGCATTGTGACACCTCTATAGGGAGAAGCTTTTACATGACACCGTTTTCTGGTGGTCTTGCCAGGATTCGAAACCAGGCGTTTAATGTCACAGACGTATATGTTAACCTCTGCGCTACGGTGGCCTTCTGTTGCAGTCTTACTATAAAACAAAGATTGGCAGCGTACACATCCGTACATAAATTCCTATGCCGAGTAGAAGTACACAGTACAGTAACCAGCTTCGTGTGCCTTCGTTCGGCTGCCTCTATTTCGAAGCTATTTGTTGATGTTTGATAACATTCACACAAACACAGTTAAGTTCCTTCAACGGTATTAGCGTGCTCATCACTGCTACAAAACTTCTGGTTTAGTACAAGGGGTCGTATAATTATTTTTTTTTGGCAAAATATAATTCATACGCACTAAAGTACACATTAGAAATTTGTTTCTTGAAGACTTTAAAATTTTGGATGAGAATCTAAAGCGTGATTTTTAGGAGCTATAAAAAAATTAAAAAAAACACATAAAGTTCAGAAAAATTCATGAAAATCTTTATTTGAAAGTACGGTTCATATAATTTAACGTTTGAAGATTATTTCATGCAAATGATGACCGTGACTGCGCCTCAAATGGTCCATCCGCTTAGTACAAGTATATTGGGAAGCGTATTACACACGACAATAAAATTACCAGGGCGGCAAAACGTGCCCCCTGTAAGCTTTTCTGCGACCAGGGCGATAGCGTTAACGACGCCGCCAAAATGAAAAAGTTTCTCCCAAAAACCCATGTCCAAACTAAAGCGTTAGTAGACGACATGGGAGTGAGAGCAGAAACAAAGGAGGACATGTTGAGGCTTATGATGAAAACCCATTTTCCACAGGCTACGACGGGACTCATGAAATCTTGGGATTATGAGGTTGATCGAAGGTTTATTATAACGGAATTCATGGTCAAGGAAGCCTTGAGAAGCTCCAATCCATTTAAGTCACCCGGACCTGATGGAATAATTCCGGCGTTACTACAAATGGAGGCTGACTATTTGGCGCCTCATCTGGTCCCTATTTTTACAGCGTGCCAAGGGCTTGCATATACTCCGAAAGCCTGGCTGGAGACAAGGGTGGTGTTTATACACAAGCCCCGCAATGCAAGTTATGCGACACCAAAGGCCTACAGACCTAAGCCTTACGTCCTTTCAACTCAAAACCCAAGTGCTTAGATACAAACAGCATGCCTATGTCAAGGGAAGGTCGGTGGAAACTGCCATGCACAAGGTTGTGCATAAAATCGAAAAATCCTTCGACTCCAAGACGTACACATTGGCGGTTTGCATTGACATCGAGGGGGCGTTTAATAATGTGCGGACCGACACATTGAACCAATCCTAATACCAGTACCGGGTGGACCCGGTCCTTAGACACTGGATAAACCATATGCTAAGGAACTGGTGGATAAATTTCGGGTCCCATGATATGAATATAAGGGAGAAAGTGGCATAGAGCACGCCACAGGGGGCATTTTATCGCCACTCCTTTGGAAGACAATAATAAATGACCTATTATGGATGCTGACTGAGGAGGGATTTGAAACCGTCTGCTATGCAGACTATGTTGTAATACTTCTTAGGTATAAGGATCCGTGCAAGCTATGCAGAAGGGCCGAAAGGGTCTTGCATATGGCATATGACTGGGCTAGACCCAGGGGAGACAATGTTAACCCAGAGAAGGCAGAAATATGCCTGTTCAGAAGGTGGGTCAATTTAACGCACCACGTTTCCTCAATAAAACGATATCGATATCTGACAAGGACAAATATTTAGGTGTTATCTTGGACAAAAACTGAATTGGAAGTGTCACGTTCTGGAGCGTACTGAAAAGGCTTACAGTAGTTGGGCACTCTGTAGACGGGCCGTAGGCTCGAAATGGGGCCTAAATCCGAGGATAGTCCACTGGCCCTACAGGAGCGTGATTAGACCGATGCTTACTTACGCCTCAGTAGTTCGGTGGACTGCTATGGAGAAAAAGTGCAACATTAGGACCATACAACAAGTTCAGTGGACATGTTGTCTTGACATAGGCGGAGCGAAGAGGACCACGTCCACTAGGCCACTGGAGACAATTCTAGATATCCGGCCCATTGACTTTCAGTTCAAATTTGAGGCAGCCACTGCGGCGATGGTACTTAAGGTGATGGGAGAATGGATTAAGGATGGTATCAGCTCACACCATCGCCGTATAATCGAGGCGACGATAGAAAACTGGGAAGGAATGGAAGAGGTTTTGAGGTCGAGTGCGGCACAGTCTTGGACTGATGTAACCCTAGTATTGCTGCCTGGATGATCCTGTTACACGGATGGATCAAAGCTAAGGGATTGAGTGGGCCTAGGGGTCTACATTGAGGACCCAGGGATTAGGATCTATTGTAGACTGTCTGACCATAATACGGTCCTGCAGGCAGAGATTCGGGCTAACGCGAGGGCGTCAAGTATGAACATCTTTACGGACAGTAGAATGGCCGTAAGGGCAGTAACAACCAGGAGGGTAAGGTCACAAACAGTCTTGCAGTGTAAGAAGGAGATTAATGCCTTCTCTGAGGATGGTTAACTCTTACCCTTACCAAACGCATGTAACACTGTGGAATAATGAAACAGTCGGAAGGACGGCGAAAATCCTATAGGGTGATCCGGTCGTGAGGGGACTAGGCTATTACTGAAAGGAAGTGAGAAGGAGGTCAGTATAGCTTTTGGTGTCATGACAGGACACATAAGAGTACGAGCTCACTTTTGCGAAATCGTCGCGGCAAGTGAAAGCATGTGTACGGCATGTAAAGAAGATGATGAGCCGTTGGAGCATTTCCTATGTCATTGTCCGGCGTTCGCGGCTAACAGACACCAGTTCTTAGGTGGGAACACGATATCAGACATTAACCAACTTAGGGGAGTGGTATGGAAAAGAATTAAGGATCTTGTAAGTAGCACGGGATTCCTAACATAAAATTTTCTTTTTCGAGGTTACTTTTTTTTAGTATTTAGAGCCCACAACAAACCGATTACAGCCTTAGGTGTATGTTTATAGTTGCGAGGGGCTTAATATCTGCATTATCTGGATTAATATCTGCACCCTCTTTTCAACCTAACCTAACCTCACATAGTGAATTTGTCTAAAACACCCAGAAGGAAGAGAAACAGACCCGTTGATAAGTATACCGATCACCTGAGAATCACTTTTTGATTCGATATAGCTATGTTTGTCTGTCCATGTTAATTTGTATACACAGTACAGGTCACAATTTTCATCCGATCATCTTTGATCACAAGCATTTCCTTGAGCCTAGAGGCGAAGACTATTGAAATTGGAAATAATCGGTTCAGATTTGGATATAGCTTCCATATATCGCAATTATATCGTCATTTGAAAACCAATGGTTTTCTTATTAGTCTCGACATTATTGGTGAAAAATTGCAATTATAACGTCATTTGTAAACCGATTCTAATGAAATTTTGCTACATCTAAATCTGAACCTATTTTTCAGAAAGTTAATAACCTTTGTTTTTGGGCTTAGAAAGTGATATGTGGAAATTTTCGTGATAATAGGATAATAAATGCGAACCCTACCTTAATAACAAAAAACGTCAGACGGACAATCAGCACAATGGTTACTTTGCACGTTTTTAGGGATATTAGCTTTATTATATCGAATTCAGTACTACTTACGTTCTTCGTTATTGAACAAACGTTATAACGAGAATGGCCTTCAGTTTGATGTATGACACGGGAAAATAGCTTTAGCCGTTTCGGAGATATGGGTCTCCGAAGTTCCTAAAGTCGTCAAATAACCAAAAAATTGGGATTTTCAAAACTTTAAGGTCCAGCAGCACGTGTTAACGTCTTCCAATTGAGCTCAAATTTTGAGAATCTAGGGGGGTTTATTCATTAAGTCATTCAGTTTGCAATTCATCAAAATACCCATTTCCGACCCTACATTGCACAAATTTTCCTGAGCGTCGTTAAATTCTAAGACGATTTAACGATGTCCGTGGTCTGTCCGTCCGTCTGTTGTAATCACGCTACAGCGTTCATATATTTAGCTGAAATTTTGCAAACATCCGTATTTCTTTAACACGAAATTGAAAATTTTTAAAGGGCTAAATCGGACCATATTTGGATATAGCTGTCGCATAGACAGATCTGCCGATTTAGGGTCTTAAGCCCATAAAAGACGCATTTATCACTCGACTTCGCTGAAATTGGGAACAGTGGGTTGCATTAAGCCTCTCAACATCCAAACTGAAAATGGTCCAGATCGGGCCATATTTTTATATAGCTGCCATATAGACCGATCGATTTCGCAGTTGTGTGTACCGGACATGGTTTTTTGGCTGCCCTATAAACCGATCTACTGATATTAGCTAACAAAAGCCTTCCATATAGAATGATCTACCGATTTAGCATCTTAAGCATATAAAAACCACATTCATTACCCGATTTCACTAAAATTTAGAATAATGATTTGGATTAGGCCTCCCAATATTTGGACCGGAAATGGTCCACATTGGACCATATTTGGATGTAAGTGCCGTATGGACCGATATTTCGATTAAGGGGTTTAAAGCTCATAAAGCCATTATCCGATTTCGCTGAAATCAGAAACAATAAGTTAACTTAAGCCTCCCGTAATTCGACTTGAATATGATCCAGATCAGACCAAAGTTAGATATAGCTGCCGTATAGACCGATCTGCCGATTGAGGGTTTAATGCCCATAACTGCTGCTTTTATTTAACGATTTCGCTGAAATTGGGAACAGTGAGTTTTATAAACCCTCCCGACATGTGACCTGAATATGGTCCAGTTCGGACCATACTTTGATATAGCTGCCAAATCAACCGATCTGCCGATTAAGAGTCTTAGCCCGTAAAAGCCTCATTTAGTATCCGTTTTCGTTGAAGTTTGAAACAAAGAGTGGTTTTGAGCCTCCCAACATCCGACGCAAATATTGACATGATCGAACAATATTTAGATATAGATGCCATTATTGAACGATTTGCCGATTTAGGGTCATAGGCACACAAAAGCCTCATTTATTACCCGATCTGACTGATATTTGATACTATGTTGTCATAAGCCACCCGACATCCGACCAAAATATGACCCAGATCACACCATATTTAGATATAGATCGACCTTTCAATTTAACGCCTTAATCCCATCAAACCACATTAGTTGGTCGATTTCGCTGAAACTGTGGCTTGTATGAAAGTTTACAGTATCTGAATCAAATACGATCTAGACCAGCACATATCTAAATATAACTATGTATGTGGTGGTGGAGTTGTAATAAAATAAACTGATGAATATATTCATGGTGGCGGGTATCAAAAGTTCGGCACCTCCGAATTTAGCACTTTTTTAACAGTTTTTCCATAGTTTGGCTTACTATTTATGTATAAGGGAACAATGTGCAGATTTAAACATAACCCTGAGAATTTGATAATGTTTAAGTGGGCGTTGTCTTACTTCAGGCTTTAAGGAAATGTTTAGTCTAAAGCATTTGTTCTAGTAAATCTGTTGCCTTATTTATGTCAATACTAATGCGAATTACCTTGAAGATATTCTTTTGCTTTAGCTTGGGCCGCAATGTCACAGCCACACATAGATTATGTAAAGACACAAAATTTCAACGACAAGTGAAAACTTTTTGGAAAGTCTAAAAATCAAAACTTTTTAAATAAGATTAAATAGATGGTAACAGATGAAACATATGAAGGAGCATATATCATAGAACAAACGTGCGCGCCTGTAAGTATGCCTCGCTACAGATATCCCAGAAGTTTAGTGGTTAAGTCATTTGTAGGTTTTCTTTACCTAACGTTTCCTTTTCCTTCAACCAGTTCAATTATTATCATTTTCATGTCAATACAAAACGAATAAGGCTCACCCTGCACTTGGGGAGGGTAAAGAGATAGAGAATGGATTGTTTTGTTTACTTTGTAAACTCTTACATATGTTTGTATTTTATGTGTTTGTGTATGTGTGCAACATGTGATGAGATGTTATGCTAAAGTTGTACACACACCCTCACATGTTCAAACAAATAAACATTCATGTGCTCACATTGAGTGTGAAATGAATGCGAACGTGTCTAGCATAACACAGTTGCCAACACTTAAACTTTGCGCAAATATACACAGGAGTATGTGTGGCTAAATATGTGGGGCAAGCTTGCCATTTTTCCTCAACTTTGGTTTTATGAGGAAATTTGATTTCATAGGAAAGGTCTTAAAATTTGATTATAAGATTTTTCAGCTCCGCTGCGCCTTCTTTTACTTTATATGGAACAAAATTATCCTTGGAATATTTATTTTCGAAAATTAAATTAAATAAAATACATTTTATTCGAGCTACATATTAGCATGGTCGAAAAATTTTTACCCTTTGAGGGGTGTTGTGGGGAAAGGGGTAGGCTCCCAGAAAATTAGTCCCGAAAGTGGGTATCAATTCTTGCTCTACCCCCAATTCTTTTCATTTA
Source organism: Stomoxys calcitrans (assembly GCF_963082655.1). NCBI lineage: Eukaryota > Metazoa > Arthropoda > Insecta > Diptera > Muscidae > Stomoxys > Stomoxys calcitrans. Next base: position 83,503,255 of record NC_081553.1, on the reverse strand, counting down.
AGCCCCACATTGAGATGGTCGGTAAATATTCCCGATTTAGGGGTGTTTTAGGGAGTGGTGTGGTCCCCCAATCACTAAGCCCTGAAAATACAACAGCAACGTGCTCTATTCTCATTTATTTGAACCCCATATTGCCTCAAAATTGGATAACATTTTCTAATATCAAATACCATTCACTTAAGCTCCTTATTGAAAAAGCCGGCAAATATGTCCGGTTAGGGGTATGGGCCCCAGAAACAAAGAATATCCTCCACAGTCTTGAAGACCCAAATTGTCTTGGTGAGCAAATACGTCCTACTTGGGGGTTGTTATGTTGGTGGGACGTCCCCTAGATAGTTGGTCCCGAATTTTGATGTCGGATTCATGGTCTACTACCAAATACCCTTTATTTGAGGTCCATTTTTCCATAGTCGGCAAACATGATCGGTTTGGGGGTGTTTTGAGGGATGGGCGGCCACTCAGTGACTTGGCTTTAAAAATATATATCAGATTCGTGTTCTACTTTAAAATACCTCTTATTTAAGCCTCATATTGCAATGGTCAGCAAATACTTCCTATTTGGGTAGTGTTATGGGGGTTGGGTGGCCCCATAGACACTTATCCCTAACATTGATATCAGATTCGTGCTTTACTTCCAAAGACCTTTCATTTGAGCCCCATATTGCTATGGTCATAAATTTGTCTTGTTTGGGGGATGTTCTTGGGGATGGGCGGCCCCACAAACACTTGGCCCAAAATCTGGATATCAGATTCGTATTCTATACTCAAATACCCTTTATTTAAGCACCATATCGCCATCATCAGTAAATAAGTTCTGTTTGGGGGTGTTTTGGGGAAAGGGTGGGCCCCAAGAAACTTTGTCCCAAATGTGGATATCAGATTCTTATTTTACTCGCAAATACTATTCATTTGAGTCCCATATTACCATTGTCAGTAAATATGTCCGATTTGGGGGTTGGGGTGATCCCCCAAACACTTGTTCCGACAATTGGATATCAGATACGTTTTCTAATATTAAATGCCTTTCATTTGAGTCCCATATTGTCGGGATTGGTGTATATATATTTATTTGGTAGGTTTTGGGTTGGAGAGCCCTACCCGCCCCCCCCCACCCCCCTGGGTACCCCATCCGAAATTTGGATACCAAATTTTTGTTTGAATAATCCTATAAACTTACAAACAAAATTTCACTTAAATCTCACGACCTATCTCCCAAATCTGGCGTTTCTGAAAATTAGAGTAAGGGGAGGGTCCGCTTCCCTTCAGATATCATAGAATTTAGTACCCTATTTTTACCACAGGATCATTATGCACAATCAGTGAAAATTTCAAGAAAATCGGTTCAGCCATTTCTGAGTCTATAAGCAACACACAAACAAACACAAATTGATTTTTATATATAAGATTCTGAGAAAAGATTGGACTTCAGTCAAAAGTTTCTTTCTAGTTTGATATTCATAGAAAATTTCACCATTATTGTCTTTCATGGACAGTTTTCCAAAGTTTTATTTTCGTAGAATATTTTGTCAGAATTTTATTCTAGAGCTGATTATGGCAATGTGGATTTCATATCAGAGCTATTTGCTGAAGGCAACACTGGCCATATTGATGTTACAATACCTAAGAGCCACCTCAAGTGCTCACGCACGCAAAACTCAACCCTGAAGTGTTGAGACTTAGTCGCTCTTCACTTTCCCGCACAGAATCATCAAGCAACCATCAATGACAAAACTTTGGCTCTTTTCATTACATGTCTAGCTGAGAATGATATTTATCCATAAATACACGAGCATCACAAACACATTGCACACACCGTGCACTGCTACACACACACACATATAACTTCATATTTCTTTTTCATACTTGTGTATGTAATTATATTAGATATTAAATTAATGTTGTGCTGTTGCTGTAACGTTTTGCCTTGAAGAAGCATCTGCTGGTTGTTGCTGATTTTTGTTGTTGGTGTTGTTGCTTGTCGTTACCACTGCCACCGTATATTACCTACTTGACATTATAACACGTACGTGTGTGTGGCAATTAGTGGCGGCAAAGAATACTCATTCATATTCTCATAAAAGTCAGTTTTGTTGTTGCAAAAGCGACAGTGTGCGTGTGTAGTTTAGGGGGGAAGAGACTGGGAGAGCCACTCTTTAAAAGCATAAGTTTTGAGATGGTTATTAAAAGAGGAGTTACGAGTTTACTCGTTAAAGTACACCGTTGATATTTAACTAGAAGTTATTGCTTTTGTGTTAGGGGATGCGATAAATATTTTAAATTGCCTTTAATGCTACAGTCTTGAGTATCTGATTTCGTGAGGGTGAAGACAACATATTTTTCTTCTAAATTTTAAAGAGAGGTGTCAGCATGGGGATCATGTATAGGGTCATATATTTAAACGTATAGTTGCGGTATGGTTCGATTGGGTTAGGTTTTAATAGCAGTCTTCTCAGACTCACTTAGACTCGTTTATTTTTGTAACAATGAAACAGATAAAGAAAGATACCTTCTAGGTTCCTTCTGTTGAACCAACCATATCGCGTTAAAAATCCTAATACGAGGGTTGCCTTTTGTATTTCGGGATTGGACAACCGTTCTGCTGCAATCTTCCAACTGACAGCTCTATCGTAAAGCTTGACATTTTTAAGGTTATACGTACTCAGAACGTTTTGACAAACGAGTGATATTTGTATTGTTTACAGTAACCTAAAAGATTTATCTCGCCCAAAAAAGGGAATTAAATCGTAAACATTTTCGTGCTATAATTTTTTACAACTTTAGACGTGGATTAACTCAACAACAGTGCTTCGATAAACTTTATTAAATTTTTGGCGATGAAGCTCCATTAAGGACCGGTACATATCGATGGTATTTTGAATTCAACCGAGGTGGTAGTTCACTCCAAAACGAATTTCGTGAATTGATACTGTGCGCCAACTGATATTGCAAGATCGTCATGTGACCTATCGCGAGATTGAGACAACCTTAAGCATTAGTGGGACCAGCATACATTCAATATTGCAGGAACTTGACCATCAAAAAAGTTTGTTCGCATTGGATCCCACACAATTTGTCAATAACTCAAAAGCAGGCTCGTGGCGATTAGTCGAAAGAAATGCTCCAAAAATACGATCGCGGTGCTTCGAAATACGTCTATGACATCGTGACAGTTGATAAGTCGTGGATTTACGCGTATGAGCCCGAAAGTAAACAGTCGACTATATGGATGTTTCAAGATGAGCCAAATCCAACAGAAGTTACTCGCGCACGAAGCACTTTCAAGCAAATGGTCGTCTGTTTTTTCGGAAAAGCTGGATATGTCGGAATCGTATCACTAGAACAACGCAGAACATTCAATTCCGAGTGGTACAGAACCATTTGTTTGCCAGTTGTCTTCCAAGAAATCAGGAAAACCAATCGCCGAAGACGGATCACTCTTCACCACGACAATGCGAACTCTCACACATCGGCTCAAACAACTGCATTTTTAAGCACTCAAATCATCGATGTTATGAGTTATCCGTAGTATAGTCCTGACTTGGTACCGAATGATTCTTTTTTATTCCCGTACGTATAAAATAAAAAGAGAGGTCAACGTTTATCGACACCTGAAGAAACGGTTGATGCGTTCAGAATGCATTTTTTGGAGGTACCTCAATCAGAGTGGCGAAAGTGCGTCGATAATTGGTTCAAACGCATGCAAAGGTGTATAGATCAAAATGGGGAATATTTTGAAAAATCATAAACCGATTTGCGATGATAAATATTTGTTTTTGTTCTCTAATCCCTAAATTTAAAAGACCACCCTCGTAAGTCAAGTTTCAAGTCAAAAAGTCCAAGTTCTCAAAGAAAAAAGTGCCTTAAGTCCATGATCTTCTGCTTGCTAGAGCAGGACAGACACACAGAAGATTGGTTTGGTTAGGTTAGGTTAGAGTGGCAGTCTGCCATCAGTCTCACTTAGACATTTTCGTTCATTGTGATACCACAGGAACAAAAGAAGGACAATACCTCCTAGTTCGTTGAACCATCCAGATCGTTTTAAAAAGCCCAACATCTTGCGAATGTTCACATCTGCTAATTCAGACAAGTTCTCAAAGAAAAGAGAACCTAAAGTGAAACTCCTTCTAACTGCAAGTGCGGGACAGACACACATCAGATGTTCTATAGTCTCTTCTTCTTCGACGTCCTCACAACATCGGCAAAAGTCGTTACTGGCAAACTGTCATGACAGACACAATGACTGAGACGTCTGTTCTTGCCAATGACAGCAAAGCGGTGGATCTCTTCAAGTCTAGATTAGGCCACATAATTTTGGAATGCTCATAGTCCCCTCTTCCATGTAACCATCTATCATTCGTTGTCCTTCGGGCCTGATACTGAAGACTTAGCATGTCGCTAGAGGCATACTCACAGATTCCAGAGTCCCTGGAGTGTATAAGGTAGTTCCTAGTATCACAAGCTCGTCTGCTTTAGAATTCTCTGTGATATCTCTGTGGCCCAGCACCCAGAACAGATGAATTTTGAACTGTTCAGCCATCTTGTTGAGAGATCTGCCACAGTTGAGGGCGGTTTTTGTGTTCAGAAATACGTTCTCCAGGGATTTAATGACTGCCTGGCTGTCTGAGAATATTTTTATGCCAATCGTCGTAATGACATTATATCTTAGCCATTCCACCACTTCCTTCATTGCAAAGATCTCCGCTTGATACACACTGTAGTGGTCGGGTAACCTCTTCGATATAACCAGTTCTAGATCTTAAGAGTACACCCCAAATGCCCACCTGGTCGTTTAGTTTGGATCCATCCTTATTGAAGTGTATGTAATTTCTGTTACCAGGGATATCGTAGTTCCAATCGGTTCTATCAGGAATAGTGGTACAGTAATTTTTATGAAAAAGCGGCTCAGGTAGGGTGTAATCCACACTGCCTGAAACATCGGATATTGTATAGAGTGCCATATATAGGGAAGCCAGCCAATAATGAGATTTATTTATTTCAAGGCTGGCTACTACTGAATCTTTAGTGCTTAGCGAAGGAAGAAGAAAAACATTTAGACTACTCTTTGGAAAAATACAGGCTCTGTGTCTCCCATTCCCCGTACCCGTGAGCAGTTTAAAGACAGGAATTCTTAGTTCACGCACCATTCCTCCACACACCCATGGCTCCTGAATAAGAACCACTTCAAATCCTCCTGCCCTCAGAAGGACCTTTAGTGTCGCCGAAGATATTCGTTAGTTTCATCTTTCTAGAAATTGTTTATCTGCAGTAATCCTTACTTGAACTCTATTCTATCAGCATATTTTCTAATATTCCAATGTGATATTCAACACAATCCTTTCTTCCTGTTGACTAAAGATAATGTCAAAGGTAATCATATATACATATACACTTGTAAATATATTTGAAATTCAAATTAGTTTATTTTTGTTCTATAGATCAAACTCTTGTTTAATTTAATTTTTAAGTCAGTAATTCTGCTTTTCTGTTTCTTTTTAATCTGTGATGATCTCATTCACTTTCATATAGCTAAACTTAATGGCATCACTTGTATATATATATATGATATTGCTCAGCATCTAAAATCCCTCTGAGCTCTATAGCACAACACTACAGTTGATTTTATTTTCCACTCCAATGCACTTAGAATTGATTAAATTCTATTGCAAAGCAACTTTTATGCGCTCAGATATGAAATGGAACCATGGACATTGTAGTTTTTATCTAGTTTTATTGTATTTGCACTAAAAATGAAAGAGTTTGACTTTTAATTGATGAAATATTTCGACAGCCAAGAAAGATAAATTATGTGTTTCAACTCTAAAGTGGTTTCTTTTTGGAATCCAGCTAACAGAGAGAAAGAAATCATTTTTCAAAACTGTTTGGGGCCAGTTAGATTCTTGAATTGTTCGAATTCTTTGACTCTTTTTTTTTCTTCTTATGCTCCATATAATGACTAATGACATTTTTTATTTACTCAACATTGGCGAACTCTATTCGTTGCTGTGTAAATTAAACTTTTATTGTATTTTATTGAACCCTTTTATTTATTTTCCTACTTTTCGGGAGTTTTTCTGTTGTGGCTATAAATACCAATTTATTGTTTCGCCTTTTTGCTTTGGTTTTTTTTTTGTTTGTTCTAACTTTGTGTATCCTTTCATTGTTGTTTCGGTTTCCTTAAATCTCTAAAGTCTTAAGTTGGACAAACAATAATTTACATTAGTGCTAAGGAAAGGAGGTTTCGGTTGTTCCGGGTAAAACTAGAGACTGAATAAAATATACTTAAAAAAATTTGATACAAAAATCTGATTATGGTAACACAAAAAAAAAAACAAAAAAAAAAGTCAACGATACCCTGACTTGACTTCTTTACCCTCTAGAAGTTGCATTTTATACACGATTATGTTAAATTTTGCATGCAGTGGTTTCTTTTAATTTTCAGCAAGTGTGCCAAATATTACCCAAATTGGTCCATAACCTTCTATAGCTCCCATATAAACCGATCTTGCGGTCTGACTTCTTGAGCCAGTAGAAGACACAATCATTATCCAATTTGGCACATGGAGTTTTGTTGTCACTTCCAACATCCTTGCCGAGAATAATCCAAATCGGTCTATCATTTGATATAAACCCTTTGGGGTGAAGTTTTCACGTGTGTTCTGTGTATAGCGTTGTACCTCACATATATAGCGCCAGCACCGCTGAAAATTTGTTCTGATGTTCTCGCCTGGCATTCAGCGTCATAGGTGGACATGTCAATCTCTGCGCTACGGTGGACTTCTAAAAACTTCTCGCTAAAAAGGTGTCGAATTGCGGCACTCCATTTAGACTTGGCTTTAAAAAATAGGTTCCTTATTATTGAGGTTAAACTTGAATCGGGCAGCGCTCATTGATGTGTAAGAAATTTTCCCCTGTTCCTTAATGGAATGTTCATAGGAAAATTTGCATAAACCGTTGGGAGATTCTAGAGGTCACAGTTATTATCCGATTTAGCTGAAATTTTGGACATGGTGTTTTGTTATGTCTTCTAGCAGCCATAAGCAGATACCTTTATTTAAGTGGAGGGTATATAAGATTCGGCCCGGCTGATTTTACTTGCTTTTATACCCCCGCCTTAGGATGGAGGTATACTTATCTAGTCATTCCGATTGCAACGCATCGAAATATTTATGATTTAATATCTTGAAGCCCTATGTACCGCAATTATTATCGGATTTGACTGAAATTTTACAAGTAGTGTTATCACTGTGGGTGGTGATAAGCATGGTTTGAATCGGTGTATTACCTGATATAGCTTCTATATAAACCCATCTCAATGTCCCTTAGAAGCCGCAATTGTTGGCTGATTTGCCATGACTTCCAACCTCCTTGGTCAGAATTGTTCAAATCAGTGCATAATCTGATATAGCTTCCTTATAAATCCAACTCACGATCAGCTTTCTAAAGGGTGATTTTTTTGAGGTTAGGATTTTCATGCATTAGTATTTGACAGATCACGTGGGATTTCAGACATTGTGTCAAAGAGAAAGATGCTCAGTATGCTTTGACATTTCATCATGAATAGACTTACTAACGAGCAACGCTTGCAAATCATTGAATTTTATTACCAAAATCAGTGTTCGGTTCGAAATGTGTTCAAATTTTGACAAATTTTGTTCAGCGATGAGGCTCATTTCTGGTTGAATGGCTACGTAAATAAGCAAAATTGTCGTATTTGGAGTGAAGAGCAACCAGAAGCCGTTCAAGAACTGCCCATGCATCCCGAAAAATGCACTGTTTGGTGTGGTTTGTACGCTGGTGGAATCATTGGACCGTATTTTTTCAAAGATGCTGTTGGACGCAACGTTACGGTGAATGAACACATTTCGAACCGAACACTGATTTTGGTAATAAAATTCAATGATTTGCAAGCGTTGCTCGTTAGTAAGTCTATTCATGATGAAATGTCAAAGCATACTGAGCATCTTTCTCTTTGACACCATGTCTGAAATCCCACGTGATCTGTCAAATACTAATGCATGAAAATCCTAACCTCAAAAAAATCACCCTTTACTACTCCAAGAAGCTTAAATTTTTGCTTTGTTTAGCAGAAATTGGGTAAATTGATAGATGGCAGGCATTCATCCAGCGTGTTAGATGTACGATGTAACCAAGGGGCGAACATCGATTCGGATCATTATCTTGTTGCAGCAAAGATTCACACTCGTCTTAGAGTGGCGAGAAACGTTCGATCTGACATTGCTCGGAAACTGGACATCGGAAAGCTGCAAACACACAAGGTGGCAACGGTATATTCCATTCGCCTAACCCAATTGCTTGAAGAAAGCACTCCCTGTCCCGATAGTATAGCAGCGTAATGGCAAACTGTTGCCCACACTATGGAAAAATCCGCAACATCCGTATTTGGGTACCAAGCTTCTGAAACCTTGAATGCGGCATACAGGGCAACCTTGCAATCAGTAGCAACGCTCCAGATGAAGGAGATGTATGGGGAGAAAAAGAGAGGAGAAACGTCTCTTCCACAAGAAGAAGGAAATCGAAAGACATGAGTTTGAGCGAATCGAAATGTTCAGGAGCCAGAATGAAGTCTGAAAATTCTACCAAAGAATTAAACATCAAAATGATGGCTTTTTTACAGATACATCTTTCTGTAAAGACGTAGAAGGAAATCTGGTATCTGATACAGATAGTGTGCTGAGGATATTGAAAGAACACTTTACCCAGCTACTGGTAGCCGATTATGGTTGTCTTGAGTATGCCACAGAAACAATCCCTGTTGATGGTATAGAATGTGTACCACCTAGTCAGATGGAAGTCCATGTAGCAGTAACCCGTCTGAAAAACAAAAGGGCCGCAGAAACCGATGGGTTGCCGGCTGCATTGTTTAAGATCGGAGTCGATACGCTGATAAGGCTTGTTTATCAGCTTGTCTGCGCAATCTGGTTATAAGAACTCACACCGGGTAATTGGGACCTTAGTATACTAGTCCCGTTCACACCCCATCGCATTCGATATACCATGACGCGTAGAGTGTGATGCCCTATCTATGTGGCCTTAGACCTGGCAAATCCACCATAGATCAGATATTTACACTGCGTCAACTCCTGGAAAAGACCTGCGAAGATCAAATCAACACCTAACTTCTTTTCGTTGACTATAAAGCCGCCTACGACAGCCCTATACGTTCAAAAGTATTTCAAGCCATGTCTGAAAAAATATTTTCATTGGTTAGTCTTTATTGTAAAAACTTGCTTAAATAGCTTAATTTTTTTCTTTTTTGTTTGTGAATAGGGCATATTGGTGATGCTTTCCAAGTGAAATTTAAACCAGATATGTCAACTTAAACGGACGCTATATGTACTTCAAAATCGGCAATTTTTATACCTTGCACCATTGGATTGGGGTATACTAATTTCGTCATTCTGTTTCTAACTCCTCGAAATATTCGTCTAAGACCCCATAATGTGTATATATTTTGATCGACATGACATTTGAAGTTGATCTAGCCATGTCCGTCCGTCTGTCTGTCCAAAAAACCCGCTACCTTTCGAAGAAGTAAAGTTAGTCGCTTGAAACTTAGCACAAATACTTTTTGTTAGAGTTGGTTGGATTGTAAATGGGCCATATCGGTCTATGTTTTGATACAGCTGTCATATACACCAATCTTTAATCTTTACTTCTTTAGCTACTAAAGGGCGCAATTCTTATCCGATTTGGCTGAAATTTAGCATGAGGTGTTTTGTAATTACTTCCAACAACTGTGCTAGGTATGGTTCAAATCGGTCCATTATCTGATATAGCTGTCGTATAAAACGATCTTGAATCTTGACTTATTGAGCCACTAGAGGGCGCAATTCTTATTCGATTTTGCTGAAGTGTTTACATGACATGTTATGACTTCCAACAACTGTGCCAAATATGGTTCAAATCGGTCCATAACCTGATATATCTGCCGATCTGGGATCTTGACCTCTTGATCCACTAGAGGGCGCAATTATTATCTGGTTTGGGTGAAATTTAGAACAACGGCTTCTCGCATGACTTTCATCATACATGTCAAATATCGGTCTATAGCATAATACAGTTCCCATATAAACCGATCTCCCTATTTTAATTCTTGAGCACCTGAAGGGCGCAATTCTTATTCGAATTGGTTGAAATTTTACACAATGTATTCTATGACTCCTGTACATTTCGATTCGCTCACACTCACGTGTGACACCCATATGGCTTTGTGAATATTTTTATGTTGAAATCTGGTGCTGCTAACTACCATGTTTTTTTGCCGCGACAAAATCTATTAGCCTCAACCCACTACCGGACGTTATCTCGTGGAGGCTAAACTTTCCCATTGTTGGACCAAAGATGTCTTCCCTCCCTATCTTCGCATTAAAATCTCCCAGAAGGATTTTGATATCATGAGCATGGCTGCGGTCATATTCTCTCTCTAGATGCTCGTAGAAAATATCCTTGGTCTGCTCGTCCTTGTTTTCTGTCGCGGCATGGGTTCAAATAAGACTGATGTTGACGAATTTGGCTTTTATGCGGATTGTGGCTAGCCTCTCACCCACTGGAGTAAAGCTGGAGACAAGGTGTTTCAGTCTCCAACTAACCACAAATCCACAGTCAAAGTCATGCCTCGAGTTATGGCAGCTATAAGATGGTTTGTCATCGTTTGGTGTTGTTGTGACGCCATTTCCGGTCTATCGCCTTACAGAAAGGCCGTAATATATGCCTTGTATTTCTCCAATACATCGACCAGCTTGTATACTGCATCTTCTCTATAGAGAGTGCGGAAATTCCAGGTTTATATCCGCAAATCATGGTCCTTTTTCGTTTGCTTGGGTCTTCAACGTTAGGGGTGGTCGTTTTTTTTACTATTGCTTTGTTTCTCAAAGTGATTCTCATAGTTTTACGGGGGTGGGTTACTAGACCAGCGCCTCAACCGCTTGGGGTTTGTGGGATCGCACATGTATCCCTCGTTGTTCCGAGCCGCTTACTCCAAGATCCGATGCTCGCCTCCAGCCGCCCTTAACCTGGGAACAGACGCTGATGTTGGTTATAGGTTATTTGAAGGCGCCAATAACTCGCTTTCTTATCTCGAGTAGCATTTAATTAAGAGCCAGAACCTCACTTTTAGCACAATTCAATAGTAACCCACAACACAGTCTGAAGCATTGAGCTCCGACTTGTGTGGTGTTCACGGGCGCGTCCACAGGTTGCGGATGGTGGAAAGCTCAGTTTTAATGCGGAATAGCTGCAAATGCGGCCGCATCTAGTCAGCGATTTTCGAGAGAAGAGTCTCAGTGTCTACCTAACTCCTCACTGAGACTCTTCTCTCTGGAAGTGTCGATAAAAAAGTACAATATTTTAATTTCGACAAAATTTTATGTAAAAATTTCATTTGGGGCCCTTACCGAAGTTTACGCCAATATAAGCCATTTTAATTATGACTCTTAATATTAATTTGATATTTGAACGGAGTAAAGAACCTCAGTGAGGAGTTAGGTGGTCACTGAGACTCTTCTCTCGAAAATCGCTGACAGCCTGCTGCCGCATTTGCAGCTATTCTGGAGTTGTTTTAAATTGTGCTAAAAGTGAGGTTCTTTACTCCGTTCAAATATCAAATTAATATTAAGAGACATAATTAAACAGACTAATGTTGTGGTTAACTTCGGTTAAGGTCCCAAATTAAATTTTTACATAAAATTTTGTCGAAATTAAAATATTTTTTTTTATCGACACTTTGTTTGTTACATCCTTATATCCCTTGAACAAATATTTTTAGTTTTTTTTTTCTCATTTTAGTTAGTGCCCTTAGGACGAGCGGTGAAAGAAAATAACCCAAAAAAATATAAAGGGATTTGGCTGGCCTTCCAGTTCGAATGTTGTACGAGAGTTCGATAGAACCTTTAAAACATTTAAAGGGACATCTTGAAATAAAGTTTGTAGACTGCGGTGGTAGTTGGTGGTGGTTGTTGTGCTGCAAGTGATGTACTTTGCTTTTATATCTTTAAGGAATTGTTCTTTTGAATAGCTTTGACAATAAGTTTTACTTCTACTGGAATTGTGTTAATTTGTCCTTTTTTTATTGACCAAGTGGACAATGTGATATAGAATTAAAAAATCTTACAAAGCAAAAGGGACAACAACTTTGTTTTGAACTTTTTAGCAATGATAATAATAAAGTAATGGAATTCCATGATTCTATCTGGAAAGTAATTAAGGTAAACAATTAACATAAATCTTGAAATCTAGTAGAAGTACAAGCCATCAGATCCTCTTTACATGACAAAATATCATCCTTTTCTGTCAATTTTTGTTCATTGTCTTTCAAGTCGGGGTTAATGACCATTAGCACAAATCCTATATGAAATCTCAACTATAAGTACTACGAACAACAGGCTGTGAACTGTAGGCCGGTCAGACGGACGGACATAGTTCATGATGGTGCCGATGAAATAATGACACCCAATTATCGAAACGCGTCCACCAGTGGGGTGGCATGTGTCCTGCCTTGTCTGAGGAACTGGCAATTTCTTTTCTTCAAGGCTCAATTATCAATCTCTCCTTTGGATATTGCATTCGCTTGGTCATTATGATCTCAACTATAAGTACTACGAAGAACAGGCTGTGAACTGTAGGCCAGTCAGACGGACGGACATATTGTAGTTCATGATGGTGCCGATGAGATAATGACACCCAATTATCGAAACGCGTCCACCAGTGGGGTGACATTTGTACTGCCTTGTCTGAGGAACTGGCAATTTCTTTTCTTCAAGACTCTCCTTTGGATGTTGCATTCCCTTGGTCATTAAGCTCGACTTGAAAGACATGAACATAACTAAATATCTCAAAAATCATTAGAAGACCTGTCCCATATATCTGAAGGTGATCTGATTTAAGTTTTATTCATGACGATAAACGTATCTTATTTTTAGTATAATTTCAAAATGGTGTAATGCAGAGCCACATTTCTTTGTGTAAAAGTTTTATGAGGAAAAACTACTTAAGATTTTAACAAGGCGAGACAGAATTAAATGACATCTCTGTATATTTTTATACCCTACACCACTTAGTGAACTTAGTGAATTAGTTTGTAACACCTAAAAGGACGAGAGATAGGCCCATTGATAAGTATACCGATCGACTCAGAATCACTTTCTGATTCGATTTAACTATGTCCGTCTGTCTGTTTGTCCGCCTGTCCATGTTAATTTGTGTACAAACTACAGGTCGCTATTTTCATCCGATCCTCTTAAAATTTGGTATGGGCATGTTTTTCGGCCTAGACACAAAGCCTATTGAAATTGGAAGAAATCGGTTCAGATTTGGATATAGCTCCTATATATATGTTCTCCGATTTGCAGTAATACTGCAATAAAATGGTTATTTGTTCACCGATTCTCTCGAAATTTGGCAGAAAGGATTTTCTTATGGTTCCCGATATTAGAGATAAATTTCATAAAAATCGGTTCAGATTTGGATATATGTCCCATATATATGTTCGTCCCATTTGCAGTAATAATGCAATAAAATGGTCATTTGTTATCCGAAATTTGGCAGAAAGGATTTTCTTATGACTCATGACTTTACAAGTAAATTTTGTAAAAATCGGTTCAGATTTGGATATAGGTCCCATATATATGTACGTCCGATTTGCAGTAATACTGCAATAAAATGGTGATTTGTAAACCGATTCTCTCGAAATTTGGCAGAAAGGATGTTTTTATGACACCCGAGATTACAGGTGAATTTCATAGAAATCGGTTCAGATTTGGATATCGCTCCCATATATATGTTCGTCCGATTTGCAGAAATAGAGCAATAAAATAGTTATTTGTTAACCGATTCTCTCGAAATTTGGTAGGAGAGATTTTCTTATGACTCTCGATGTTACTGGTGAATTTTATAGAAATCGGTTCAGATTTGGATATAGCTCCCATATATATGTTCGTCCGAGTTGCAGTAATACTGCAATAAAATGGTGATTTGTAAACCGATTCTCTCGAAATTTGGCGGAAAAGATTTTCTTATGATTCCCGACATTACAGGTAAATTTTATAAAAATCGGTTCAGATTTGGATATAGCTCCCGATTTCCAGTAATAATGCAATAAAATTGTAATTTTTTAACCGATTCTCTCGGAATTTGGTAGAAAGGATTTTCTTATGATTCCCGACATTACAGTTAAATTTCTTAAAAATCGGTTCAGATTTGGATATAGCTCCCATATATATGTTCGTCCGATTTGCAGTAATACTGCAATAAAATGGTCATTTGTTAACCGATTCTCTTGAAATTTGTTGAGAAAGATTTTCTCTTGACTTTCGACAATTCTGGTGAATTTCGTGAAAATCAGTTCAGATTTAGATATAGCTCTCATATATATATATCGCCCGATTTTCACCCCTATAGCCACTGCGAGCGCATTTATTGACCAATTTTCCCTAAAGTTTGTATAACGCTTTCCTCGATGACATTCACAATGTCTATAAAGTTTGCTCGAAATCGGTTCAGATTTATACATAGCTCCCATATATATGTTCGTCAAATTTTGGGTAATTTGCAATAATGTTGTCATTTGTAAACCGTGGTTATTATAGTCTGAAAACATCCGGAGAGGTCCATCAAAATTGTTTCAGAATTAGACATAGCTCCCACTTTGTACCTATAGGGTAGGTGTAGGGTATTATAAAGACGGAACCGCCCGACTTTTGCCTTTCCTTACTGGTCTCTATATACGGTATCGGTTCGTACGTGTATGACACGTATGACAATCGATACTTATTTTCAACTCTTAGTATGAGGAGTAGCAACGACGATAATCTCTTCGCCACATCACCTCAACCTTATTAACTTATTTCGTGATTACTCTTTGAAATAAACAAAAAGGATGACAAATTATTTGCACTTTAATTTGGTTTTATTTACATTTAATTTACCATAACAACATTGCAAGAGAATCAGGCAAAAATGACACAAGCTATAATTTAAACAAATGCCGCGCATCTCTTTACATTCCAAATTCGCTTGTTTTCATGTTCCATTAAATGCGACATCCTTTTGTAAGATCTTTTAATTACAGAACTGCCATCGTGACTGGTCACCAAACAAGGTTTGCTTTCATTTGTGCTGGTATTTCTCTGCTTTACATTTCGCCTTGTTATGGCGCGAATACGAAACATTATTGCAACTTTCTTTTTCCATATAAAAAGGCTAAGAGCTTAAAGGCAAAAGGAGTTAACTACTGTAAAATTCCAATTGCGATGCCCCATTTATTGTTGTTGTAGCAGTGTGTTGGGTTCTATTTTTCGCCTGCTTGTTTCTGTCGAATATCCAATTCCAAAAACTCTGCGACTAAGGTGGGAGGAGTCCGGAGAGATCAGGGTCTAAGACGAGTGGGTCTTGGG
The DNA here is from genome assembly GCF_963082655.1 of Stomoxys calcitrans. Lineage (NCBI taxonomy): Eukaryota > Metazoa > Arthropoda > Insecta > Diptera > Muscidae > Stomoxys > Stomoxys calcitrans. The sequence goes on along the minus strand of NC_081553.1, from coordinate 83,487,845 downwards.
CAATTAAACAGGTGGTCCCAGGTCACAATCGGGACACACATCCTGCACGTTGGCATCAATCCATGCTCTGTAGGAATTGAGGCGGCTGCATCTGCCGAATCGTTATAGAGCCAAAACTACTCTGGTTTGCCGGGGGAGGTGCAATGGGAAGCGGTCGTTCTCAATCAAGGACCACAATCGCCCGATAGCTACTCACCACATCTGCTACCGTATCTGCATGAATGTTGTCTAGACCCGCTTGATATGCCGCTTGATCAAGAGGTTCTCTCTTGTAAAGCTGAACCTCACGTTCAAGATCATGTAGATCCTGCTTAAGGATTCTGGGCGGTGGATACCTACGCACAAGCTGATGATTTGGATGGTCCCTGAGATTAAGACAGCATGTAGTTATGTCTTCGCTCATAAGAACTAAGAAGACAGCCCGTCGCAGTTCTGACAGATCTAAATATTATTCCATTGCATGTCACAAAGCTGACAAGACCACTGAGGCGCTGCGTAACGTACCACAAACTGGCCAATTGATTTATATGTGGTCAACAAGGTTTCTAGACCTTGTTTCAACTTTTGAGTTAATTGTAAATTTTTGTGGCATGCGCGAAGAATGTGTCAGAGCTGTCAAATGTGACACCAAGTATTTTGGGACACTTGATGGTCGGAATTGTCATTCCATCGACGATCACATTCAGCTCGCTACCCACCTCATGCGTGTATGTGGTGAACAAGTTCTTTGGGGTAGACGTTTAAGCTTTCGCAAATGTCATCTATGGGGCCAAATGCCATGATCGTACAATCTTCCGCATATGCCGTCTAGAGGGGATGAATTGGAGCAAAGGCAAAAGTTAAACAGTACCGGCGACATCGGCCCGCCTTGGGAAACTCCCTGCTTCAATCTACGGTATTTCGATTTCTTATCCTTGAATTCCACACATGACTGGCGACCACTCACATAATTCGCGACCCGACGTTTCAGGCCTAGCAGGAGGGACGTATTGGCGTTGTTCTCAAAGAGTTTGACATGGATGACCACGTCGAATGCTTTGGATAGGTCCAGTGCCACAAGGACGGTCCTATGGGAAATGTGTGCGGTGATGACATGCAAAGCAGTTGTGCTATACAGTCTTCGAAATACATGCTGATGATCGGCAAATGGAAATTCCCCAACGATGCTCGGGAAGAGTAGTCCCTCAAGCGTCTTGGCCACTGGTAAGAGGAGAGAGATTGTTATATACGACTCCCCTTACTCAGGTCCTTTCCTGGAGTCAGAAGCAGGATCTCTCTGCCCTTCTTCCTGACATCGGGTAATATAGAATTGGTCAAAGACAGGTTGAAGATAATTGTAAGGTACTCGACTCCAGATTCACTAAATCCAGATTCTTCAGCATCAATGTGAAGATTCCTTTGGGGCCCAACGCTTTGGATGACTTGGCGCCATGGATAACATTCGTAACTTCGTCCACGGTAAATTGTGATGGCTGTCCATTGGCTCGAAGTCCACGAATATGACGAATGGCTCTCCCCCTAGCCCTACCACTCCCGGGATGCACAATAAAATGACGCTTAAACAACCTAGCATATACCCCCCACATATATATATATATATATGACCCCACATATATATATATATATATGTGGGGTCCGTGCAACAAATCCCATCACGTTCGTGTGGGAGTACCACAGCCTTCGTCGGGAAATTGGGTCGTACTTGGGTATTCGAACGGTTGGAAAGCGAGCGGCTGCCGTCTTAATGATATCTCGGAATTTCCTCTCGGTAACTAGCATTTTTGAGGGGGGGGTGCCAGTTCACTGAAGCGGCGGTTGGTGTACTCTCTGAAGCCAGCCCAATCGGCCTTCTTCTGATTGATAAACGTCCAGAGGTCGGTCGATGGTGAGAATTATCGGTCTTCTTCTGATTCTGACATCCGGCGCTTAATGGTTATGAAATTGGCTGGTCGGTCGATGGTGATAATTATGGGGAGGTGATCTTATCCCAACTAAATGACAGCTTGACAGGATACGTCGTTCGGGAGATCAGGGGATGCAATGGAAATGTCTGGCGAGCTGCTGCTCCTCGCAGTCCTAGTAGATGCATTCTCATTCACCGTGCAAGCACGTGGAGCCTTCACTTTGCTCTGTCAAAGCTATGCTCTGCAGGTCGTTAAGTTAGGTTAGGTTGAAAAGAAGGTGCAGATATTAATCCGCCCCATGCTACTATGGATATACACCTAAGCCAGTAATCGGCTTGTTGTGCGCTCTAAAAACTTTAAAGAGTAACCTCTAAAAAGAAGATTTTTGGAATTCCGTGCTACTTACAAAAGTTGGTCCCCTAAGTTGGTTCATGTCTGGTATTGTGTCTCCACCTAAGTGCCGCTATCTATTAGACGCGAAAGCCAGGTAATGACAAGGGAAATGCTCCAACGTCTCATCATCTTCCCCGCATGACCAACACATGCTATCACTTGCCGCACCGATTTAATATAAGTGAGCTCGAAGTCCTATGTGTCCCGTTATGATACCAATAGCTATACTGGCTTCCTTTCAGTAATAGCCTCGTCTTCTCACTAGCTGGATCCCCCCTTTCATTTCCCCTTACTCCGTTATGGCCCGGCACCCAAACGATGCCGATTTTGCCACCCTCAGAGAAGGCGTTAATCTCCTTCTTACACTGAACGACTGTTCGTTACCTGGGGAAGAATGCAATGAAGTGTGATGCGCATTAAAGTCCCCTAGAGCCAGGTGATTGTGACCAGACGGCAGCCCACTAATGTCGGGCCTGTAAACTTGTCCATAAATTGAGACACAATTACCAATCGGCGGTACAGCACTATCTCAGCAGTACCGGACATAACTGCTATCCCCATACATTCCACTTAGGGACCACTAACGCCAGGTGCAGACGAGATGGGTCTATAATGTACGGCATGGTGTATCACGAATGCCAATCTCCTACCTTCTCTCCTTAAGGGATCCTTACATAGTATCCGTGAAAACTGTGCAGGCTGCAGGTATTGGTCAGCTTTGTCTCCTGGATCGCTGTAACCGATTCATAAAATCTACCATCTCGTCAATCTGACCTCGGAGTCTGTTGCAATTTTATTGCAAGAGTGATACACTTTCCTGCACTGCCCCGGCAATTTTGGGGCTGGGTGCTGCTGTTGCGTATATTGCCGCTCTGGAGAGTTCGGAGGGGTCACAGAGTCCGATGAGGAGGACGCCGAAGGCGACGACGACGACGCTTGTAACCCACTGTTGTCTATGTTCGCATATTATTTTGCAACATCTTAAGTGTGACTATACTCCTGTAGCGACGTGAGGCCAGAGCAAGATCGGAAATGATCGGACCCACTCCAAGCACTGGTCACAACTCACTGACACCGATGATGGAGAAGGTTCTGGCAACCCGAACAGAACCTCTTTATTGTAAATAGCTGACGCAAATTTAATGAAATATATTTTTAAAAATTAATAACAATTTTTAAAAGTTATTTTTGTGATGTGGTTCCTTTTGCTCTCAACGGCCTGTAGCATGTTTTGAATTTCTTATATAAACAAAAACTTAACATTTACGATTTAAAAGAGCAGTAAAGTTTAACGTTAAGTTAAAATTAAGGTAGTCCTTTAAAAAAATTTCTTTCTTACCTTTTATTAATATTATGGTGCTAAGTTCGACCGTCAGGCACAATTGAACCTTGTATGAATATAACTGTCATTTAAACCCATATAGCCCTTAAAGGGCTTAAGACTCAGTAGCATTCCAAAAATTATGTTTTTCCTTCAATCATAATTTTTATGGTCATTAAGCTCGACTTTCTAATAACAATTAATAAAACAACATCATTTTTATATGCTAGTATGGTTCAAAAATATTTTTTTTATTTTAAGTTGTTTTTAATGTTTGTTTCTTTGATTTTCAGATCTAAACTAATATATGGCTCACCATAGCAAACTGAAAGTTGAGAGAACATTTTATATATATGTGGCGAAAACTTTGGTAAGTGAAGAATTTATCCTTAAAGTTTTTTTTAAGTACAAAGACATAATTTTAATTATACTCAAAATTATCCAAATAACTTTTTTTTTTTAATATGTCTATCTTTCATATAAGATCTGGAAATTTGATTGCATTAAAAGTGTTTTTGGGCGAAAATTGCATTAAAAATACAATTTTTTAAAAAATTTTATCAAACTAGATTTTCGTTGTTAATTTAGACTTTTCTGAAGAACATACATAGGCAGGTACGGCTTCGTTCTGCCTTCTTTGACAATACGTGGAACATGAATATCCCTTGTATATTTGTACTCTACATTTTGAAAGTTTAAGTAATTAAAATATGTCAAATTTCTAGTTCTTCTGTAAAAATTTAATTTTCATTCCATTCTCGAACATTTTCTTAAGGATTCGATAATTTTTGTGGAACAGTCTTCTGAAACTATCTTCAACATTTTCTTTCATCAAAAACTTCAATTATGAAATCTACCTGGATTCAGTCCTTTTAAATCTCCTATATCATTTAAGAAACCAGTAAGGAAAGGCAAAAGTCGTCGGTGCCGACTGTATCATACCCTTCACCTAGCCTTTAAGTACAATGTGGGAGCTATATCCAATTCTGAACAAATTTTGATGCACCTCGGCGTATGTCTTCAGATGGGTTATTAAACGATCTGTTTATAATTTCTAGCAAATATGTTCAAACTTTAATAACGACGGTTGACATATGACTTCATTATTGAAAATTACTCAAAACCTGACACATATATCTAAATCTGAAACGATTTCGACCAAACTTCTTGCATTATGTGGTAGTCGTCAAGGAAAACGTTGTGCAAAATTGTGAAAAGAAGTGAAAATCGGGCGATATACATATATGGCAATATATATAAATCTATATCGATTTCTACGAAATTCACTAATAATATTAAGCGTCATAAGAAAATCCTTCCTTCCAAAATTTCGAGAGAATCGGTTAACAAATGACCACATTATTGCAATATTTCTGAAAATCGGACGAACATATATATATGGGAGCTATATGTTAATCTGAACCGATTTCGAACAAATTTCTCATATATTGTGGTGGTCGTCGAAGAAAGTGTTGTACAAAATTTTGACAAGATTGGTCAATAAATGCGCTTGCAGTAGCTCTAGAAGTGAAAATCAGCCGATATACATATACGGCAGCTATATCTAAATCTGAACCGATTTCTATAAAATTCACAATTTATGTCGAGGGTCGAGAGAAATTTCTTTCTGCCACATTTCGAGAGAATCGATTAACAAATGACTACATTATTGAAACATTAGTCCCAATCTGAACCGATTTCAATGAAATTCACCAGTAATGCCGAGAACCTAGAAAAATTCTTCCTGCCAAATTTCTGTAGAATCGGTTAACAAATGATCACGTTTTTGCAATATAAATCCAAATCGGACGAACATATATATGATAGCTATATCCAAATTTTTGGCGGCAACCCTATGTTAAAATCACAACATTAGGTGCAACTTTGCAGTGCATCTAGATTTCGAAAAACTACATTTATTCTACATCTTTGGAAGTAAACATTTTGCTGGGCTATTATACCCAACACTATGGGGTGGGTGTATAGTAATCTAGTCATTCCGTTTGTTGTACCACGAAATATTGATCTCCGACCTTATATAGCTTATATAATCGTGACCTTGTGTACATTGTAGGTCGATCTAGCCATGTCTGTGCGTCCTAAGTACGATCCAAACCGGTCTGTAACTTGATATAGGCTGAGATTCTGCATGTGGTGTTCTGATCCGATCTCTCGATTAAAGATCTTGAGCCGTAATTGTTATTTGATTTGGATGAAATTTTGCATGTGTAACAACTACCAACAACGTTAGCAATGTTGTGCTAAGGTCGCAAATCGGTCCATAACCTGATATAGCACCCATATAAACCGATCTCCCGATTTGAGTTCTTGATCTCCTAGAAGCCGCAATTGTTAGCAGATTTGTCTGAAAGTAAAGGGTTTTACACAGGGACGCTACAAAGGTAGACCTATAAAGACAGCAAACGATGCCATATTTTTTTGCCTTTTTTTTGACATTTCTCTTCAGTAAGGTTTGGCATTTCGTGATGGAAAACGAGTCAAAGTTATAAAAATTTACTACCAAAATTCGGAGTCAATGGCCTCAATTTAGCTATGGGGCTCATTTCTGGCTGAATGGCTTCGTCAATATGCAAAATATGCCTTATTGTCTAGACAGCGATCCACAATTACTACATGAGTCATTATTGCATCCCGGAAAAAATACAGTTTGGTGCGGTTTATGACTTTGTTATGACTACCAATATGGTAATTATTGTCCAAATCAGTCTATAATCTGATATACCGATCTTCTGATTAGTCCTCTAAGACCGTAAGAAGCTTCAATTTTTGCCTGGTTTGGCAAAATTTGGTGCGTAGAATAAAATTATGCCTTTCAACCAAGATCATTTGTTTAGTAGAATTCATTGTGGAGGGCTCACAAAATTCGGCTCGACCAAAATTGCACGATTTTACCTATTCTATTCTAAGCGCCACCTTGTGCAGGACAGTCTCAACCAAGGATCGAAGCGGTTATCTTTTCTCCCGTCCCACGCTCAGCTCCCGCTCCTTTACATTTAAATTTACTATCTATTTTTCAATTTATTTTTATACACACCGTGCCCGATGAAGTGATACATAAATTTTCTCATTACGTTTATAACATCAAGCAATGTTCAACTTCGATTATATATATTCGCCGTTTATATCGGACTATATCCTAATAAAGCCCCCATATAAAGCGATCTCCTGAATTTATTTCTGGAGCCTCTTAAGGGCGCAATTCTTATACGATTTTGCTGAAATTTTGTAAACGGGTTTCTTCACGACCTCCAACATTTTTGTACAGTATAGTGTCAATCGGTCCATAGCCGTTTACAGCTCCCATATAAACCGACCTCCCGATTGTATTCTTGAGCCCCTGGAGGGCGCAATTCTTATCCAACTTGATTGAAATTTTGTATAATTTTCCCAACGACCTACAACTCCCGTATTATCCGACCTTCCGATTTTACTAGAGGCTAGAGGGAGCAATTATTGTTATATTTGTTGAGATTCCATTGCGGGATATTGCGCGGCTTAAGACCATTGTTTAATGCTTTAGATTCAAAGAATAGTATAGCAAAAAACATTTAAAAGTCAGTAAAAAGTTTGCTGTTGCTAGAGGCATTTGACTGGTTTCCTGTATCGCGATATCATTTTCGACCAAGAAAAATCATCAGCAGCAGATGTCAAATAGATCATGGTGCTTTACAACCATTCCACCTAGAGTAAGTTGTAAAGCACACATCTGAATTAGAACAGGGCTCTTTAAGACGACTTAGTTTAATTGCCTGAAATTTTGCATAATGACTTCACCTATAACCTCCAACATTCATGCCAAGTATAGTCTGAATCCGTCTCTATTGCTCCTATATTAACGGATCATCTGATTTTACTTCTTAAGCATGTACCGAAAGCAATTCCGAACCAAATTTTATGTCCATCTAGCGTGGATATATTTATTATCCTATTTTAATATAAACATGTATCTGTATTTATGTCAAATTATGGCCCGATTTGGATCATCAGTTCAGGTTCCGAAAAGCCTTACACAAGTCACAGTTTAAAACTTCAGGGAAATGAGGAATGAGATTTTTATAGCTTAATATCCCAGATCGATCCATATGGCAGCTACAGCCAAACATGGTCTGATATGGACCATACGCGATTCGTATATAGGGAGGCCTATTGCAACTCTATGTTCCAAATTAATTTCAAAATATGGTTTGATTTGGATCAAATTTGGTTGGAACAACGGGAAATCTAATTTAGTTCAGTGCTCAAAATTTCAGCGGAATAGGAAAATACGGTTTTTATCGATTTAAGACCCTTAAGCAGTAGATCGATCTATATGACAGTTATATCCAAATCGATCTGGACTATGTTCAGTTCCAGAGCCCTAGTGCAATTCACTGTTCTAAATTAAAGCAAAATCGGGTAACAAACGTGGCATCTATGGGCTTAATACCCTTAACTCGTTGCGGATGTCGACAGGACAAATAAAACTTACGGTTCTAAATCTCAACAACATCGGGTGAGTAACGCGCCCTTCAATCGGTAAGTCAGTCTATATGGCAGCCGTATGTAATTACGGCCCGTTATGGACCGTTTTCAGTTCGTATATCGGGGCCCTAGTAATACAACTCCCGGTTTAAGATAACTAGTTAGTAAAACAAAAAAATGTGTGTTTAAAAGATTTTTATTTTGTCGGAGTGGAGCCGTTTCCAATCTCAAAATCTGCCTCGCTTCCGGTTCAAACACTGTAGATCCAGCTCCGGCAAAAATATGCCTGCTCCATATAAATCGATCTACCCATTAGACTTCTTCGTCATTTAGAGGGCGCACTTCTTATCCGATTTGGCTGAAATTTTGCACATATCGCTAACTTTCAACAACGGTGCTAAGTATGGTCTGAATCATTCCATAAGCTAAAATAGCCGCCATATAAAACGATCTTCCGATAAGACTTCTTTAGCTTCTAGAGGACGCAATTCTTATCCAAGTTGGTTGAATTTGTGCATATGTCGTTTTGGTATGACTTCCAACAACTGTGCCAAGTATGGTCAGAATCGGTTGATAACTTGATATAGCTGCCATAAAAACCTATTTTCCAAATTGAATTTCTGAGCCCCTGAAGGGCGCAATTACTACTCGATTTGTCTGAAATTTTAGAAGTACGGTTCATATTGGTCAACAAATTGATAAAGCTCATATACACATTTGAAAAGATCATTACTTGATATTGCTCCTATATATCTGAAAAAGTCATTGAAAGAACTTTGCAAATGCGTCTCATGGTGGAGGTTCAAAAATTTTAGATCCCGCAAGATTCGAAGATTATAAAAGATTCGATCCGGACGAACTTTTCGCGCTTTTACTTGTTTGCAACCCACAAAACAACTTTGGTACAGGGTACTAATTTATAATATATAGGGAAAAGTTGAAGAAGATTGATTTTAATATGTGTCCAAGTTTCTTAAAAAAAAGTTAGATATCTATCTTCTAGGATATCTCTACATGACTGTTTATTGATGAACTTGTGTTAGTTTTTTTTAAATTTAAAGTCAAGGATACAGGAATAAATGCCAACAACTACTTCAATTTCTGGGTAACATAAGGTGCACTGAATACTTTAAATGAATTTTAAACAGGTGCAACATTTTTTATAGAATATTTACCAGAACTCTATTCCAAAGACTTTTTTAAAGAGCTCGATAACAAAATTTAAATTTCTACCGTATTGCCTGTGCCACTCTCGTTAGTCCTTTCATCACTTTCACTCGTTATTGTTGGCTATTTTAATTAACATTTCTTGTTACTTGGTTGTTGTTGTCCATATCGCTTTTTTCTGGGTTTTCGTTTATTGTCTCTGGACCAAAATGTTTTCGCCGGTTTCACTGCTTTTGTTTTTTTTTGTTTGTTTTTGCTTTATTACATTTTTACGTAGATTCCACAAAGAGTTAACTTGAACTAAGTTCTACAAACGATGTCAATTTCCGAAAATTATCATCGTAACTTGTACTCTTGAAGGTTTTTGTGAAGAATTTAAAAAAAAATAATTGGATTACAAAGTTCATTATAGGTAATTGAAATTTCGTTTTTTTGAAAAAGTGAAAGAAGAAATTTTGTCTCTTGAAACTTTAAAGACGTATTGTCTTTAAGCAGAGTATTCTGTTCAGCTTTCGGAAATGCCGCGAAATATTGTAACAAAATATCATAATTTTTTTAAACATAATTATATGAAATTTTTTTTACTAACTCAATCTTACATTCAATTGTTTTTAAGATCTCTTTTTAAACCACTAGCGTAAAGAAGGCATTTAAATCTTCCATATGTTTTAAGCTTATACATTTTTTATATGAAGTGAAAAGCCGAATGGAGTATCAACCCTCCGAGAAAATACAAAATTTCATCTGTAGAGAAAATTTCTATGAAATCTTGTTTTAAACGCTTTTTATGTACATGTTTGTCTTTAGAGAAAACTTCAATTAATTTTTAGAGAAAACTTAATTTTTTTTATTTCAATGGCATCTTGTCATGAGAGCAAATTTAAGTAACGTTGTTTCTTTTGAGAAAATTAATATAATTTTGCCTTCAAAAAAAGTTCCATTTCAATTCTTATGGGAAATTTTCTATTCCAAAATTTCTATTAAGTTATGTTTAGGGAAAATTTTGAATTTAATTGCTCCTTAGAGAACGTCTAATGTATTCAATACATTTTTGTATGAAATTATGTCTTTAGAGATATATTAATAAAATTTTGTCTACAGAAAAAAATGTTTGTCTTAAGAATAAAATATTGCAAAATCTTTAACTTAATACCCATCCTACGTAAAACTGCATAACAGCAAGTCAGTGGTGTACAAGAACGAAAACGAAAATTACATTTGCCAGCATTGACACCCCCATCTGGAGTGGAAGGCCAAAATGTTCATTCGTAAACAACAAGTTTTATGACAATGTCGGTCCATGTAAATGGTAATAGAGAATCTTTTTGCAATGCCTTTTTTTATGGAGCCATTTTCATTATTTTAAATGTGTCGGGCTGCGAAGGCACATTTTCTTGAATTTTGGTGAATAAAATCCGGTTCTCAAAGGAATTGATAGTTGTAAACAAATATTGGATACGTCGATGCCAATCGTATTTTTTTTTATTAAACAAGTGGAAAGCATGAAGACTATTATTTTATACAATTGAAATTTGTTCAATAATTATTTTGATAATATAATCAAAAAACATTAAAAAAATGTAGTTGCCAAATACACGCAAAGAAAAAGGCAAAAAAAAAACAATTCATATCTACCGATTTTTCTATGAAAATCTGAGTAAAACTAGGTTTAGTGGTAATTTTTCACTATGTGTTCTTTCGAGAAACTTCTGAGAGCCTAGTGGAGAAAAGTAAGATCTCCCACTGCACGGAGGCTGGACATTGAAAAGTGGCAAACACAACAGATGACAACGGCAACTCCATTCGACTGACCCAACTGCTTGATGAAAGCATTCTTTGTACCGATGATATAACGACGCAGCGGCAAACCATTGCACACTCCAACGAAAATACTGTGAAATCCGTGCTTGGGTGACAGAAGCTTCGCTCAAGAGACCCATGGTACCATCAAGAGTGTCGAAATGCTACTAAAGTCAAGAATCGGACATACAGAGCCACATTGTATCAATCAGTAGCAATGCGTCAGATGAAGGAGAGGTATCGGGGGAGACGAAAAAGGAGAAATGTTTATTACGCCGAAAATACAAGGAAATGCAAAGTCGTGAGTCTGAGCAAATTGGAATGTACACGGGTCAAAATCAACAAACCGATGGCCTTGGTACAGGCACGTCCCTCTGCAGAGACAAAGATGGAAATCTGTCAAATCATATGAAGGGTGATTTTGTAGCTATTATCTTTTTGGCAACACTGTTTCAAACAGCTCACGAACGTTTCGTATTTTATTTCACCGTCAAACATCTTCAGTTTGGTCTATAATTTAACCGCCTTACAAACGAACAACGATTGCAAATTATTGAATTTCATTATCAAAATGCGTGCTCTGCTAAGAAAGTTCATCGAGCGCTTCTTCGATTTTATGGTCAGTTTAAGCGGTCCCCTGAACCGCCTATTCGGGCCATTTTGACTCAATTTCGCACTAAATTTACATTGTTGGGCATTAAACCACCAACACGCTTACGTAGAGTGCGAACTGAAGAAAATATCGCAGTTGTATTGGCCACTGTTAATGATGACCATCAATTATCGATTCGTCGCTGTTCACACACTGTACCGCCTATTCGGGCTATTGTGACTAAATTTCGCACCAAATTTACATTGTTGGACATTAAACCACCAACACGCTTACGTAGAGTGCGAACTGAAGAAAATATCGCAGCTGTATTGGCCACTGTTAATGATGACCATCAATTATCGATTCGTCGCTGTTCACTGCAATTGGGCCTCTGTTACTCAACAACGTGGACAATTTTGCGGAAGGATTTAGGTGTGAAGTCTTTCAAAATACAGCTGGTGCAAGAATTGAAGCCGAACGACCTACCGCAATGCACAATCTTTGGTGAATGGGCACTTCGAAAGTTGGCCGAAGATCCACTATTTTATCGAATAATTAAAGGGTGATTTTTTTGAGGTTAGGATTTTCATGCATTAGTATTTGACAGATCACGTGGGATTTCAGACATGGTGTCAAAGAGAAAGATGCTCAGTATGCTTTGACATTTCATCATGAATAGACTTACTAACGAGCAACGCTTGCAAATCATTGAATTTTATTACCAAAATCAGTGTTCGGTTCGAAATGTGTTCATTCATGTGTTCAGCGATGAGGCTCATTTCTGGTTGAATGGCTACGTAAATAAGCAAAATTGCCGCATTTGGAGTGAAGAGCAACCAGAAGCCGTTCAAGAACTGCCCATGCATCCCGAAAAATTCACTGTTTGGTGTGGTTTGTACGCTGGTGGAATCATTGGACCGTATTTTTTCAAAGATGCTGTTGGACGCAACGTTACGGTGAATGAACACATTTCGAACCGAACACTGATTTTGGTAATAAAATTCAATGATTTGCAAGCGTTGCTCGTTAGTAAGTCTATTCATGATGAAATGTCAAAGCATACTGAGCATCTTTCTCTTTGACACCATGTCTGAAATCCCACGTGATCTGTCAAATACTAATGCATGAAAATCCTAACCTCAAAAAAATCACCCTTTATATTCAGTGAAGATGCTCATTTTTGGCTCAATGGGTACGTTAAAAAGCAGAATTGTCGATTTTGGAGTGAAGATCAGCGAGAAGCATTGCAAAGCTTCCAATGCATCCAGAAAAATTCACAGTTTGGTTCAGTTCATGGGCTGGTGGCATCATTGGACCGTACTTCTTCAAAGATGAAGCGTAACTGGTTATGTTTACGCTCATGTCTATACAGACAAGCCCGCTTCAATTGATGCATTGGAAGACAACATTGAAGCATTTATTCGTGAGATACCGGCCGAAATGTTAAAAAGAGTATGCCAAAATCAGACTAAGCGCATGGACCATTTGAGGCGCAGTCACGGTCAACATGTGCATGAGATAATCTTCAAACAATAAATTATATGGACCGTACTATCGATTCACATAAAGATTTCATGCATTTTTCTGAATTGTATGTATTTTTTTTTGTTTTTTTGAAAAACTTTCTTATAGCTTTTACAAATTACCCTTTAGATAGTATGCTGACGATATGGAAATAACATTTTGTCAGCCAGTAGTATCCCACAATTGTGTCGGATTGTTTACCTCGTTGTCAGTATGAGGTAGCAGTTATCCGACTGAAGAACAACAAGGCAGCAGGAGCCGATGGTTTGGAAACTGAACTATTAAAGATCGAAAGCGACACGCTGTTAAGCGCGTAAGCATCAGCTCGTCTGTGCGATCTGGGTAGAAGAACGCATAACCGATGATTGGGAACTCAGCATACCATGTCTCTTACACAAGAAATGAGACAATACTACAATGTGCCAATTACAGAGAACTAAGTCTCCTCTCTATCGTATACAAAATACTCTCGAGCGTACTGTGTAAAAGATTAAAATCTAAAGTTAATGAGATAATTGGGCCCTTTAAATGCGGCTTTAGACCTGGAAAATCCAACAAAGACTAGATAGGCACACTGCGCCAAATACTGGAAAAGGCCCCGAGAAGGACAATTTAACAGCTAACATCGCTTTGTTGTCTTCAAAGCCGTTTTTGATAGCTCTCTACGTTCAAATGTATTTCAAGCTATGTCTGAGTTTGGTATACCCACAAAATTAATAAACTGGTTACTTAATAAATAGTAGCATGTGTTTGCCAGTATTATTCTTCGCTTTATCTCAAAACTGGTGTCATTCGTTTCGGTTACGGCGGTGCCGAGTTAGATAAAGTTGCTGACTATTTCAAAATTGTGAATGCTAACTTTCTCCATTTTCTTTATCTGCGTCTTGGGAGTTTAAACCATCCATTTCGTTTTATCTCCATTTACTGCCAGGCCCATTTTTACTGACTCTCTTTCGATTCTTTCAAAGGCTGCAGTTACTCCTTCCGGTGACCGACCTATGATGTCAACGTCGTCGGCACAGGCGAGTAGCATGTGTTCTCTTGTGATTAGTGTGCCATATTTATTCACATCTACATCTCGTATAATCTTTTGCAGCTAGGTATAAAGAAGATCACAGGATAGGCTGTTTCCTTGCCTGAAACCTCGTTTAGTATTAAATGGTTCCCAGAGATCATTTCCTTTTTCTACTGGGGAACGCGTATCAGCAAGTGTCATCCTGCTGAGTCTTATTAATTTTCCAGGGATACCACACTCAGACATAGCTTGAAATACCTTTGCACGTATAGGGGTATCGAAAGCGGCTTTGTAGGCAACAAAGAGATGGTAGGTGTTGATTTGTCCTTCTCGGGCCTTTTCCAGGATGTGGCGCAGTGTGAATATCAGGTCCAAGGCTGATTTATCAGGTCTAAAGCCATATGGATAGGGCCCAATTATCTCATTTTAATCTTTCATACAGTTCGCTCGAGAGTATCTCGAATGCGATGGCGAGCAGATTTTTTCCTCTGTAGTTGGCACATTCCGTCTTGTCTCCTTTCTTGTGTACGGGACATAGTATGCTGTGGTTCCAATCATCGATTATGCGTTCTTCTGGCCAGATTGCGCACACAAGCTGATGCATACGTCATTTCAGCGTGTCGCCTCCGGTCTTAAATAGTTCCGCGGGTAACCGGTCTGCCCCTGCTGCCTTGTTCTTCAGTCGGGTCACTGCTACTTGGACCTCATTCTGACTAGGAGGTAAACATTCCATACCATCATCAGGGATTGGTTGTGCGGTATCCCCTTCGCCGCCAACGGCGGACCCTAGCAGTTGGGTAAAATGTTCTTTCCATATCCTCCGTATGCTATCTGTATCAGTTGCCAGATTTCATTCGTTTGCTCTGCAGCAGGATGTGCCTGCACAAAATCCATCGGTTTGATGTTTCATTCTTTGGTAGAATTTCCGGACTTCATTCTGATTCCTGTACATCTCAATTCGCTCACACTCACGTCTTTCCATTTCCATTTTCTTTCTGCGTAATTGACGTTTCTCCTCTCCCATTTTCTCCTGATCCTCTCCTTCATCTGGCGCGTTGCTACTGATAGCAGGGTTGCTCTATATGGCGCATTTTTGGCTTCCCTAGCATCTCGACACTCTTGGTCGTACTTGGAGTTTTTTGGGGGTACCCGATTACGGATTTCGCGGAATTTTCCATGGAGTAGGCAATAGTTTGCTACTTCTCCAGTATATCATCGGAACAAGGAGTGATTTCATCAAGCAGTTGGGTCAGTCGAGTGGAGTATACCGCTGCCATCTGTTGTGTTTGCAGCTTTTCAATGTCCAGCTTCCGTGCAGTGTCAAATCGTACTTTCCTCGCCATGTTCAAACGGTTGCGAACCTTTGCTGCAACAAGGTAATGATCCGAATCCATATTCGCTCCACGGATCGATTGTACATCTAAAACGCTGGATGAATGCCTTCCATCTATCATAACGTGATCAATTTGGTTCCTCGTGTTTTGATCGGGTGACAGCCATGTGGCTTTGTGAATATTATTATGTTGAAATCTAGTGCTACTAACTACCATTTTTCTTGCGAAATCTATCAGACTCAACCCATTACCGGACGTTATCTCGTGGAGGCTAAACTTTCCGACTGTTAGACCAAAAATGTCTTCCTTCTCTATCTTAATCAGAACGAATTTTATATCTTGGGCGGGGCAGCGATCATATTCTCTCTCTAGGCGCTCGTAGAGAATATGGCCGACGCTCGCCTCCATTCGCCCCTAACCTGGAAACAGACGCTGATGTTGGCCATTGGAAGGCGGCAATAACTCGTCTCGCATCTCGAGTATCATTGGCACTCAGTATTTAACTAAGAGCCAGTGCCAGCGCCCGAAAGCTTTCAGCTGAGTTTCCGATGAGATAACGATGAACACCACAAAGTTCCAGCATGTGTGGTGCTCATAGTAATTCCGTTTCATGCATGTCAGAAAAATGTATGAAATCTTTATTTAAATCGATAGGACAGTTCATATAATTTAATGTTTAAATGTTCACCGAAAAATTTTGAAAATGTTCATCTAACTCGCCTCTCAATAAATCCACTGTTACGTGTGCTGTGTGATATGTGATACCGTCTTGTTGAAATCACGTGTCATGCAAGTCAAGCTCTTGCATTTTGGGCAAAAGCAAGTTGGATATCATCTCACGATAGCGCTGACCGTTTACAGTTACGTTACGATTCACATCATCTTTGGAGAAGTACTGTCCTATGATGCCACCAGCCCATAAACCTCACCAAACTGTGACTTATTCTGGATGCATTGGTAGCTCTTGCAATGCTTCTGGCCGATCTTCACTCCAAAATCGATAATTCTGCTTATTTACGTACCCATTCGGTCAAAAATGAGCTTCGTCGTAAAGCGGAAGATGCGCGCGATGCACTTTCTTAACAGAGCACGCATTTTGATAATAAAATTCAATTATTTGCACGCGTTGTTCGTTTTTAATCGACGATTCATGGTTAAATCATAGACCAAACTGAAGATGTTAGACAGTGAAACAAAACACGAAAGGTGCGTAAGCTGTTTAAACCAGTGTTGCCAAAAAGATTATAGCTAAAAAGTCACCCTTTATATTCTTGATCATCGTAAAAATCTAAGACGACCTTGCCATTTCCGTCCGTCCGTCTGTCTGTCTGTGGAAATCACACTACAGTCTTTAAAAATGTAGATATTCAGCTGAAACTTTGCACAGATTTTGGTTTTGTACATAGCCAGTTAAGGTTCGAAGATGGGCTATATCGGATTTTATGTTGATATAGCCCCCATAATGACCGAATGAAGGACTTAGTCCCATAAAAGCCACATTTATTATCTGTTTTGCTGAAATTTGAGACAATGAGTTGTGTTGTGCTTTAGTTTGGCCCAGATCGGTCCAGATTTGGATATAGCTGCTATACAGACCAATTTCTCGATTTATGCTCCTGGACCCATAAAAGGCGCATTTATTCTCCGATTTTGCTGAAATTTGGGACAGGGAGTTGTGTTAGGCCCTTCGACCTCTTTTTTTTTTAAATGGCCCGATTTAGATATAGATGTGGCATAGTCCGATCTCTCGATTTAAGGTCTTGGGCCCATAAAAGGCGCATGTTTTGTTGGATTTCGCTGAAATTGAATTATGTTAGGCCCTTCGACATATTTTTTTTTTAATTTGTCCCTGATCGGTCGAGATTTGGATATAGCTGCCATATAAACCAATCTCTCGATTTAAGGTGTCGGACCCATAAAGACGCATTTATTGTCCGATTTCGCTGATATTTGGGACAGTGAGTTGTGTTAGGCTATTCGACATCCTTCTTTGATTTGGCTCAGATCGGCCCAGATTTGGATATTGCTGCCATATAGACCGATCTCTCTATATAGGGTTTTGGGCCCATTAAAGACGCATTTATTGTCCGATTTCGCTAAAATTTAGGACAGTGAGTTGTGTTAGGCCCTTCGATATCTCTTTTCAATTTGGCCCAAATCGGTTCAGATTTGGATATAGCAGCCATATAGTCCGATCTCTCGATTTAAGGTCTTGGGCCCATAAAAAGCCCATTTTTTGACCGATTTCGCTGAAATTTAGGACAGTAGGTTATGTACCATATCCTTTTTGAAGAAGGCCTATTCTGTTCAGATTTGGATATAACTTCCATATAGACTGATTTCACGATTTAAGGTCTTGGCCCCATAAAAGGCCCATGTATTGTGCGATTTCGCTGAAATTTGGCACAGTGACAAATGTTAGTCTTTTTGACATTCGTGTCCTATATATATAGCTGCTAAAAAAACCAATATTTTCTGGGTTTTTCAATTTAACGGTGTTTAATTGTCCGGATTCGACTGTGAAGCTGCTTTGGGTGCATAAATTATTAATTTTTCACCGGATTATAACGAAAGGTGGTTTTCATATATACCCGAGGTGGTGGGTATACAAAGTTCAGCCCGGCCGAACTTTATGCCTTTTTACTTGTTGTTTAAGAGTTCGGCCCACAGGCAGATATACAAACAGTCAAAGAGGCATGGTTGTTTTAAGTAAGCAAGCGATTCTAAGTCGAAACAAACAAAGAGCAACACTTCGACTTTATTCTTAAATTTGTTTTTGACTTATTTTCTGTTTAAAACTAAAACGTATGGAAAATTTTGTACAAATTGTAAAATTAGAGATTTTAAAACTTTAACTTATCTATACCCGACATTTTAATGGTACCATACAATCTCTATAATCCTATTAGCTTTTAGTCTTTCTAGCAACTTGGAAAAATACATTAACCCTTTATAATTAAATAAATTTCTATTATATATTGTAGCTTCGCAAAGGAAGCCAAATAAGAATATAAAGGACATGTATATGTACAAATATATAAAACACATGTCCTATTATCGTTTAATCTTCAATCAGCTTCATTGTGTTTGGTGGGTCCTTTCTTTGCAACGATTTTGTTGTTGTTGTATTTTTTTGTCAATTTATTTACTTTCACTATAAAATTTAATTTGATTCAAATAGAAATGTCACTTTAAGTGATTTCCCATTACATCCATCGATGGCAGAATCCTATCAGAGGACTTGTCAAGCATACGGATCGGTTGATAGAAATGCCGAAAAAAACATACCCCAAAGAGTACAAATGTATTGTGTAAAGAAAGGATTGAGAAGCCTTAAAGCCATGTCCTGCAAGCCATTGTAGGGAGAATGAGAATGCTGTGGAAAAGACCAACCAAACAATACAAATACAAGACATCCTCGTAATTGAGAACAACGATTGATTGTGAAAACAAAAATATACCCCCCCCCCCCACCCAAAATGAAATCCTAAATAAATAAAATGTTTCTTTCACCTACACACAGACATACACAGTCAATGGCACACTTACATGTATGTACTCGTATATATGCATGTGTGTTAGGACCTTTGACTATCTCACTGAAATAAATACGAAATACCTTTTTTGTTTGGCCAAAGTGAGTTGTCTTCCCCTACAAATTGGATCTTAGATTTGGCACAGATTTGTTGTATTATAGGCCAATTTTAAGCCGTTGTAAGTCAGTTGCAAAAATAAATTCAAATGTATTTGGGGAGACAAAACTTTTAATATCTAAAGACAAAAAACTCTACTGCTATGACAATAGAATGATTTGGCAAAAGGCTAATTTGTGTGAATGAGAGTAACGGCAATGACTGGCATTAGGATATGGGTTACAATCCGTAAAACATAAGTATATGCTGTAAAATGTGGCAAAACCACAGCAATAAATTAGAAATGAGCTTAAAGTAAACAAGTAAAAACGTGCCAAGTTCGGCCTTGTCGAATCTTTGGTACCTAGCACCATGGATTCCGCCCACCCACCCTTTTCTAGTTTATATTTTAATTATAATGTAACAATCAAATTGGGAGTTGGTTGCGGTCTCAAGATTTCATATCGGGGTATCGGTACTTAAGGGACCCTATATCAGTTATAGACTGATTCGTATCATAATGATACGAATGCCGGATTTCGTAACAAAAGTCTTTATGCCAAATTTCAGCAAAATCTGGTGAAAATTGAGGCCGCTAAGAGCTCAGAACGTCAATTCCGGCGATCGGTTTATATGGGGGCTATATCAGTTTATAGACCGATTCGGATCATGCTCGGAAGAGATATTCCAAATTGCTTGCGGTCTCAAGAATTCATATCGGGGTATCAGTACTTAAGGGACCCTATAGCGTATCATATTGACACGAATGCAGAAAGTCGTAACAGAAGTCTTTATACCAAATTTCAGCAAAATCTGGTGAAAATTGAGGCCTCTAGGGGCTGAAGGAGCAATAACTGGGAATCGCTTAATTAGGCGGATATATCACTTTATAGACCGATTCGTTTCATACTCGTATGTTGGAAGTCAACACAGAAGACCTTGGGCCAAATTTCAGACAAATTTTGTAAAAAATGAGGCCGCTGAGGGTTCAACAAATCAATTCCGGTGATCAGTTTATATGGCGGCTATATCAGTTTATAGACCGATTCGCCCGAGATAGCTGTGAGCACCACACAGGCTGGAACAGTAAGGTCCAATCTGTATGGTGTTCATTGCTGTAACGAGCTAGCTTAGCTGCGAGCTACCGGGCGCGTCCACAGGTTGGGGATAAAGGAAAGCTGCAGTAGCGGACACTCTGCGGTATCGAGCGGAAGGTCTCAGTGAGAGGCCGGGCAGCACCGGCTCTAACGCAAATACTGATGCCTATCATGCTTGATATGACAAGGCGGATTCTTGGCGCCTTGAAATAACCAATGGCCACGCTGTTCCCGCGGCGATCGGTCCTTTGGACCGGAACGAGCTTGCTAATCTACAGGAGCATCACGAGGATCGTTAACTCCAAATGCAAATGTGGTTACAACAACTACAACTGCATAGACCGATTCGGATCATTCTCGGAAAGGTTATTGATAGTCAAAACAGAAGTCCTTGTGGCAAATTTCAGCCAAATCTGTTGATAAATGAGGCCGCCAAGAGTTCAAGATGTCAAAACTGGAAATCGGTTTATATGGGGGCTATATCAAATTCGAACCAATATGACTAGAGATGTGCGATGGGTAAATACCCAAAAGGTATTTACCCGGTAAATTGGGTAAATACCCGGATATTTACTCCGGTTGCCCAAAAAGTAATTGCGGATTTTTTAAAAGAAATTAAATGCATTTTTAATAAAACTTAGAATGAATTTTAATCAAATATACTTTTTTTTACACTTTTTCTCTAAAGCAAGCTAAAAGTAACAGCTGATAACTGACAGAAGAAAGAATGCAATTACAGAGTCACAAGCTGTGAAAAAATTTGTCAACGCCGACTATATGAAAAATCCGCAATTACTTTTTGGGCAACCCAATATATACCCAAAAGCTGGGTATTTATGATTTTACAGATATCTTTGGTATAAAAACATTTCCAAACAATATTTTAAGATATTGTATTCTTTTTATCTAAACCTGACCTTCTGGTCTCATAAAATCAGAAGTTAGTTATAAAGGGTGATTTTTTTGAGGTTAGGATTTTCATGCATTAGTATTTGACAGATCACGTGGGATTTCAGACATGGAGTGAAGAGCAACCAGAAGCCGTTCAAGAACTGCCCATGCATCCCGAAAAATGCACTGTTTGGTGTGGTTTGTACGCTGGTGGAATCATTGGACCGTATTTTTTCAAAGATGCTGTTGGACGCAACGTTACGGTGAATGAACACATTTCGAACCGAACACTGATTTTGGTAATAAAATTCAATGATTTGCAAGCGTTGCTCGTTAGTAAGTCTATTCATGATGAAATGTCAAAGCATACTGAGCATCTTTCTCTTTGACACCATGTCTGAAATCCCACGTGATCTGTCAAATACTAATGCATGAAAATCCTAACCTCAAAAAAATCACCCTTTATATATAATCGCTATATAGACCGACTTAAAGTCTTGACTCAATAAATTGTTCATTATATCCAAATATGGTCTTATCTGGACGATGCTCAACAAACAGGTGTAGAAGGGTAACAAAACTCACTGTGGCAAATTTCATCAAAATGCTCCGTTTATGGGTTCAAAACTCCATATAGGGAGATTGGTCTATATGGCAGATATATCCAAATATGGTCCGATTTCGACGATTTTCAACGAGAAGTGTAGAGGGTAACCAAAACGCATTTTTTAAAATTTCATCAAAATCGGATGAAATATACTTTTTGTGGGCTCAGTACACTATGTCTGGCGATCGGTCTATATGGCAGCTATATCCAAACATTATCCGATCTGGACCACATTTTACGGAAATGGGTTGGGGTCTATCAGAACTCACTGTGCCAAATTACATCGAAATCGGATGAAAAACTACCAATCTATTGCCTCAAGACTTTAAGCCTTGCTGTTGTTCTTGTAACCACATAGCAGGCCTACATTGCGGCTACATATAACTAAATTCCGATTTTATGAGATCAAAAGGTTGGGTTTATATACAAAGAATAGGAAATCATCAAAAATTGTTTAGAAAATGATTTAAATTACCAAAATATTTTAAAATTTCTAAATACCCAAAAAAGCCATTTATTGGGTAGTTACCCAATAAATACCTAAGCATTGGGTATTTACCCGGTATAAACCCATCTCTAGATATGACCCATTTGTAATCCCCTGCGACGTACATCGATAAGAAGTCTCAGTGCAAAATTTAAAGCGGATATCTTTATTAGTTTGAGCGTTATCGTGATTTCTACAGACGGACGGACGGACGGACATGGCTAAATCGCCTTAGAATGTCAAGTAGATTAAGTAGATACACTCCGCAGATCAATATTTAGAGGTGTTACAAACGGAATGACTAGATAAGTATACCTCCATCCTATGGTGGTAGGTATAAGAAGCAAAAGCATGTTAAGATTCGGACCATAATTGAATTGAAAGTTAAAAACCAAAGTAGAAGTCAATGTGTAAAATTTCAGCCAATTCGAATAAGATTGCGCCCTTTATTGGTAAAATAGGGAGATCGGTTTAAATGGAAGCTGTATCATGTAATAGACCGCTTCACACCATATTCAACACGTATGTTGTTGTCATGGAAGAAGCCATTGTACAATATTATTATCCAAATCGGATAAAAATTATGCCCTCTAGAGGCTGAAGAAGTCAAAACCCCAGATGGGTTTATATGGCAGCTATATCAGGGTATGAATCGATTTGAACCATATTTGGTACAGTTGTGGGAAGTCACAAAGAAACACGTCATGCAAAATTTTAGCCTATTTGGATAGGGAGTGAGCCATCTAGAGGCTCAAGCAGTCAAGACCCCAGATCGGTTTATACGACAGCTAAATCAGGTTATTGATCAATTTCAACCATATTTAGAAAAGTTTTTGGATTTCACAACGAAACACGTCATGCAAAATTTCAGCCAAATCGGATAAGAATTGCGCCCTCTAGTGGCTCAAAAAGTCAAGACCCCAGATCGGTTTGTATGACAGCTATATCCGGTTATGGACCGATTTCCACCATACTTCGCACAGTTGTTGGAAGTCACATCAAATTTCAGCCAAATCGGATAAGAATTGCGCCCTCAAGAGGCTGAAGACGTGAGGATCCCAGATCGGTTTATATGACAGCTACATCAGGTTATGTATCGATTTCAACCATACTTAGAAAAGTTGTTGGAAGTCATAATGAAACATGTCATGCTAAATTTCAGCCAAATCTGATAAGAAGTGCGCCCTCTTGAGGCTCAATAAGTCATGACCCCAGATAGGTTTATATGGCAGCTATATCAAAACATGGACCGATATGGCCCACTTATAATCCCAACCGACATACACTAATAAGAAGTATTTGTGAAAAATTTCAAGCGGCTAACTTTACTCCTTCGAAAGTAAGCATGCTTTCGACAGACAGACGGACGAACATGGCTAGGTTAGGTTAGGTTTAGGTGGCAGTCTGCCATCAGATTCACTAAGACGTTTTCGTCCATTGTGATACCATAGGAAAAGATGAAGGAAGTTGCCTTCTACTTCCTACCGTTGAACCATCCAGATCGCTTTAAAAAGCCCAATAAGTTGTGAATGTTTACATCCGCTTAATCAAACCGGTTCTCAATAAAATGAGAACCTAAAGTGGAACTCCTTCTGACTGCCAGTGCGGAACACACACTCAGAAGGTGTTCCATAGTCTCTCCTTCTTCGATGTCCTCACAGCTTCTGCTAAAGTCGTTGTTGGCAACCTTCAGTCTGTCAGCATGTTTTCCGATTAGACAGTGACCTGTCATGACGGACACAATGACTGAGACGTCTGTTCAAGTTAAGATAGCAAAGCGGTACACCTTCCAAAGAATTGAGAACCTAAAGTGAAACTCCTTCTGACTGTAAGTGCGGAACAAACACACACAGAAGTTGTTCCATAGTCTCTCCTTCTTCGATGTCCTCACAGCTTCGGCCAAAGTCGTTGCTGGCAACCTTCAGTCGGTCAGCATGTTTTCCGATTAGACAGTGACCCGCCATGACGGACACAATGACTGAGATATCTGTTCTAGCCAGTGACAGAAAAGCAATAGACCTCTTCAAATATAGACTAGGCCACATAGTTTTGGAATGCTCACATCTCCCTCTTTGTGACCATCTATCATTCATTGTCCTTCGGGCCTGGTCCTGAAAACTTAGCTTACACGTCGCCAGAGACATACCCACACATTCCAGTATCTATGGAATGTGTAGGGTAGTTCCCAGTCTCGCAAGCTTGTCCGCTTTACAATTCCCTGGGATATCTCTGCGGCCCGGCACCCAGAACAGGTGAATTTTGAACTGTTCAGCCATCTAGTTTAGAGATCTAGAGGCGGTCGAGGCGGTTTTTGTGTTCAGAAATACGTTCTCCAGGTATTTAATGACCGCCTAGCTGCCTGAGAAGATATTTATGCCAATCGCCGTTTTGACATTATATCTTAGCCATTCCACCACTTACTTAATTGCATGGATATACGCTTGATACACACTGCAGAGGTCGGGTAAGCTTTCCGATATGACCAGTTCCTGATCTTCAGAGTACACCCCAAAGCCCACCTGGTTGTTTAGTTTGGAACCATCCGTATAGATGTCTATGTAACTTTTGTTACCAGAGATATCGTAGTTCCAATCGGTTCGGTCAGGAATAGTGATACAGTACCTTTTATTAAAAAGCGGCTCAGGTAGGGTGTAATCCACACTGCCTGGAACATTAGATACTGTATCAAGGATAACACAGTGTCCGTAGCCGCCACATGACTAATGGGAAAGCTCCCTTAACCTCACGGTAGTGGTCACAGCATTTTGTCTAGCAACAATATACAGAGGCATAAGACGTAGCATTAAATTCAGAGCATCAGATGGTGTCGTCCTCAGTGCGGCTGTTGTGCACGAACAAACCATCCTTTGGATCCGGTTAAGTATGGAGCAGTAGGTGGATTTTTGAAGCGCCGTCCACCAGACCACAACACCATATAGCATTATAGGTCAGACAACTGCAGTATATACCCAATGCATGACACGTGGTCTAAACCCCCAATTTTTGCCAATGGCTCTCTTGCAGGTGTATAGGGCAAGAGTTACCTTTATTATCCTTTCCAAAATGTTGGTGTTTTGCTGAACAGGACATGGATCTACTTAAAATATCATGACAAGCAAGAATGTGTATATTTAATGGGGTCTTAGACGAATAATTCGAGGAGCTACAAACAAAATGACGAAATTAGTATACCCCCATCCTAATGTGGTAGGTATAATAAGACGGAGTTGTAATTCTGTTCTGCCTGTTCAGGGCAGAATCCATGATTTAATGGACGAACATATTAGATTTCTTTAAACGCATTGGTCTTTTACAATCTCTAACATCAAGTTTCCTCCTTCACTTGTTTTTTCCATCGAGGTTTCCATCCTCCCTGCTTGCGTAAACCATGAGATGTTTGTTCAAATCCATAAAATCCATTGTCTTTAACCGTCCTTAACTTTTTATAGTCTCCATGTAATTTTAATTTACATAATATCCATTATCATATGAATACAGCCACTAATACGTGTGTAATTGAATTTTTTGACATGTGTGTTCAATCTTTTGTGTGAATGTGTGAACATGAACTCAAACAATGTCACACCCAAGTGAAAATAAAATTCGGAGATGAGAAATTATTGATAACATCTGATATTTATTTGATAGCAATTGAATTTGAAAAGAATGTAATTGAGTTTTCAATTGTCAATGACAAATTATGTGATACATCACACACAGTATGCGATACATGGCGATAAATATTAAATTGGAAATTCCATTAGGCGAATGGCGTACAAATATTAATGTTTTGCATAACTTTTCATGTGGCTGATTAAGCTGATAAAAATGGAATGGAAATTAATTTAAATAATAGAAAAATATTTTGTAATTTTTAAAATAAAGCATAAACTGAAAAAAACCTTGAATGTCTGTAGGACATTTTGTCACAAATTCATTTCAATAGGAACTTTTATTAAAATTTCATTTCTGTTAGAAACTTTTTATACCCTCCACCATAGGATGGGGTATACTAATTTCGTCATACTGTTTGTAACTACTCGAAATATTCGTCTGAGACCCCATAAAGTATATATTGGGTTGCCCAAAAAGCAATTGCGGATTTTTTAAAAGAAAGTAAATGCATTTTTAATAAAACTTAGAATGAACTTTAATCAAATATACTTTTTTTACACTTTTTTTCTAAAGCAAGCTAAAAGTTACAGCTGATAACTGACAGAAGAAAGAATGCAATTACAGAGTCACAAGTTGTGACAAAATTTGTCAACGCCGACTATATGAAAAATCCGCAATTACTTTTTGGGCAACCCAATATGTTCTTGATCGTCGTGACATTTTATGTCGATCTAGCCATGTCCGTCCGTCCATCTGTCTGTCGAAAGCATGCTAACTTTCGAAGGAGTAAAGCTAGACGCTTGAAATTTTGCACAAATACTTTTTCGTGCAGGTCGATTGGGATTACAAATGGGCCAAATCGGTCCATGTTTTAATATAACTGCCATATAAACCGATCTTGGGTCATGACTTCTTGAGCCCCTAAAGGCGAAATTCTCGTTCGATTTGACTGAGATTTAGCATTATGTGTTTTGGTATGACTTCCAACAAGTGTTCTAAGTATGGTTCAAATCGGTTTATAACCTGATATAGCAGCCATATAAACCGATCTTGGGTCCTGACTTCTTGAGCCTCTAGAGGGCAATTCTCGTCCGATTTGACTGAAATTTTGCACGTGGTGTTTTGGTGTCACTTCCAACAACCCTGCTTAGTATGGTTTAAATCGGTCCATGTTTTGATATAGCTGCCATATAAACCGATCTTGGGTCTTGACTTCTTGAGCCTCTATACGGCGCATTTCTTGTCCGATTTGACTTAAAAATTTAACGTGGTGTTTTGGTATCACTTTCAACGACTGTGTTAAGTGTGGTTCAAATCGGTCCATAACCTAATATAGCTGCCATATAAATCGATCTTGGGTCTTCACTTCTTGAGCCTCTAGAGGGCACAATTCTTATCCGATTTGGCTGAAATTTTGCATGAGATGTTTTGTTATGACTTTCAATAACTGTGCTAAGTATGAAGCAATCGATACAGAACCTGATATAGCTGCCATATAAACCGATCTGGGATCTTGACTTCTTGAGCCTCTAGAGGGCCTAATTCTCCTCCGAATTGGCAGAAATTTTGTGCAACGCCTTCTCTCATGACCTTCAACGTACGTGTCTTATATGGTCTGAATCGATTAATAGCTTGATACAGCTCCCATAAAAACCGATTTCCCGGTTTTGTTTCTTGAGCCCCTACAAGGCGCAATTCTTATCCGAATGGGCTAAGATATTCCACAATAACTTCTACAATGTTTAGCATTCAATTCATTTATGGTCCGAATCGGACTATAAATTGATATAGCTCCAATAGCATAACAGTTCTTATTCAATATTCTTTGTTTGCCTAAAAAGAACTACCGCGTAAAGAACTCGACAAATGCGATCCATGGTGGAGGGTATATAAGATTCGGCCCGGCCGAACTTTTACGCTTTTACTTGTTTAAACTGTAATAGGCTATTTTGTCACAATTTCATTTCTATAGGAAACCGGAAACCCTATGGGGATTTTGGGAGTGGGACGGCCCTACAAATGCTGAGTTCGGAGGTAGAATTTGTTCTCTACTTCCAGAAACCTTTCGTTTTAGCCATATATTGCCATGGTCGGTAAATATGTCTGTTTTAGGAGGAGTATATAGGATGATGTTCCCCAAATACATGGTCCTTAAACAGATATCATATTCGTTCTCTATTCTCAAATGCCTTTTATTTGAGTCCCATATTGCCATAGTCTGCAAATATGTATGTCCAGTTTGGTGGGGGTTCAGGGGGTGGGTGTCTACCCAGACTCTATGGCCTGAAAAAAAAGCTTAATCCTCTAATCTCAAAAACTTTCATTTGAATCCCATATTTCCAAAGTCAGCAAATACGTTTTCTTTGGGGAGTAAGCGTCCGCCTATTCACTTGGTCTCGAAAGTTGATATCAGATTCGTGCTCTACTCTAAAATGCCTTGTTTTGAGCCACATATTGCCATAGTCGGTAAATACGCCCTATTTGGGAGGTGTTTTGGGGATGGCTGACTCTTGAGGTGGGGCGGGCCTCTTAGATACATCACCCCAAATTTGGAAAACAAATTTTTGGTGATCAAAAGGGTGATTTTTTAGCTATTATCTTTTTGGCAACACTGGTATAAACATCTCCTGCACGTTTCGTGTTTTGATTCACTGTCGAATATCTTCAGTTTGGTCTATAATTTAACAATGAATCCTCTTACAAACGAACAACGCTTGTAAATTATTTAATTTTATTATCAAATTGCGTGCTCTGTTAAGAAAATTCATCGCGCGCTTCTTCCATTCCATCGACGAAGCTCATTTTTGGCTCAATGCGTACGTAAATAAGCTGAATTGTCAATTTTGAAGTGAAGATCAGCCAGCAAGAGCTACCAATGCATGCGATTTAAGAGTTGGTGGCATCATCGGACCGTACTTCTTCAAAGATGATGTGAATCGTAACGTAAGTGTGAATGGTGAGCGCTACCGTGAGATGATATCCAACTTTTTTTTGCCCAGAACGCAAAAACTTGACTTGCATGACGCGTTCTGTGTGCCAATGCGTCAATTGAAGCGGGCTTGTCTGAATAGACATGAGCTTGAACATAGCTACACCAATAATAGTAGTTAAATCGCATGATCTAGGTGGCCAATTGAACGCTCCCGAACGTGAAATAAAATGTTCACCGAATTCGCCTCTCAATAAGTCCATCCAATACGCATGTGGCATGTGGCACCGTCTTGTTGAAACCACATGTCATGCAAGTCAAGCTCTTGCATTTTGGGTACGGTCCAATGATACCAGCAGCCAATAAACCGCATCAAACTGCGACTTTTTCTAGATGCGTTAATATCAATTTCCAACCGCAATAGCTTTTATATAATAGGAAGGTATTTTGGTGTGGGGCGGCTCCCCAGACACATCGCTCTATATTGTGGCGATTGATCTATATATCCATTTGGCAGGTTTTTAGCGGCTCCCGCGGCACCCGACCCCTACAATAGAAACCATGTTTTGTTTTTGGTGACTGTGAGAGGGCATAACAAAAAATTTCGAACGAATCACATTACCAATCTCCGAGATCTGGTATTTTTGCAAATTAGGGTAAGGGGAAGTGCTTTTTAGGGGAGCCATTTCGACTCCAATTTGGATATCAAATTCGTGCTTCCCTCCCAAATCCCTTAATTTGAGCCCCATATAGCCATGGTCGTTAAATATGAACCATTTGGTGTTTTGAGGCTGGGGCGACCACTGACACTTTGTCCTGGAAATAGATATCAAATTCGGTCTTTACTTCCAAATACCGTTGATTTCAGCTGCATATTGCTATAGTCGGAACTGAAGTTTAGTTTAGGGGGTGGTTAAGGGCGGACCCCAAACACTTGGCTCCAAAATTGGATATCAAATTCGTTTTCTGCTGTCTACTTTGTGCCATATTTGTAGTTTACTGCCGAATACTTTTCATTTGAGACCCAAATTGAGAGGAACGTCGAATATATCTGTTGAGAGGAGTTTTGGGGTTGGGCGACCCCCTGGGTGCTTGGACCCAATTTTTAATACGATATTCATTTTCTAGTCTCCAATACCTTTCATTTGTTACCCATGTTGTGACTATCAGTCCACTTTAAGTTTTGAGTGGCGTTTTTGGGGTAAGAGGGAGTGTCCGCCCCCCTTTCGATATCAAAACATTATATAACCTATGTTTCCTTGCAGACCAACCTACACAATCTGTGAAAATGTCAAGGTAATCGGTTCAGCCATTATTGAGTCTATACGGAACAAACAAACAAACACAAATTCATTTGTATACCCTCCACCATAGGATGGGGGGTATACTTATTTCGTCATTCTGTTTGTAACTACTCGAAATATTCGTCTGAGACCCCATATATATTCTTGATCGTCGCGACATTTTATGTCGATGGCTAGATCGACCGTCCGTCTGTCTGTTGAAAGCACGCTAACTTCCGAAGGAGTAAAGCTAGGCGCTTGAAATTTTGCACAAATACTTCTTATTAGTGTAGGTCGGTTGGTATTGTAAATGGGCCATATCGGTCCATGTTTTGATGTAGCTGCCATATAAACCGATCTTGGGTCTTGACTTCTTGAGCCTCTAGAGTGCGCAATTCTTATCTGATTGGAATGAAAATTTGCACGACGTGTTTTGTTATGATATCCAATAACTGTGCCAAGTATGATTTAAATCGGTTCATAATCTGGTATAGCTGTCATATAAACCGATCTTGGATCTTGACTTCTTGAGCCTCTAATGGGCGCAATTCTTATCCGATTTTATTGAAATTTTGAACGTAGTGTTTTGGTATCACTTCCAATAACTATGCCAAGTATGGTTTTAATCGGTCCATGTTTTGACATAGCTGCTATATAAACCGACCTTGGGTTTTGACTCCTTAAGCCTCTAGAGGGCGCAATTCTAGTCCGATTTAAGTGAAATTTTGCACGTAGTGTTTTGGTATCACTTTCAACAACTGTGCTAAGTATGATTCAAATCGGTTCATAATCTGGTATAGCTGTCATATAAACCGATCTTTGATCTTGACTTCATGAGCCAATTGTGCGCGCAATTCTCATCCGATTTGACTGAAATTTTGCATGAGGTGTTTTGTTTTGACTTCCAATAACTGTGCTAAGTATGGCGTAAGTCGATATAGATCCTGATATAGCTGCCATATAAACCGATCTGGGATCTTGAGTTCTTGAACCTCTAGAGGGCGCAATTCTCATCCGATTTGGCTGAAATTTTGTACAAAGGCTTCTCTCATGACCTTAAACATACGAGTCTTAGTATGGTCGGAATGGATCAATAGCTTGATACAGCTCCCATATAAACCAATCTCCCGATTTGGCTTTTTGAGCCCCTACAAGGCGCAATTCTTATCCGAATGAATTGAAATATTACACAATGACTTCTACAATGTTCAGCACTCATTTATGGTCCTAATCGGACTATAGCTTGATATAGCTCCAATAGCATAACAATTCTTATTCAATATTCTATGTTTGTCTAAAAAGAGATACCGCCCATAGAACTCGACAAATGCGATCAATGGTGGAGGGTATATAAGAGTCGGCCCGGCCGAACTTAGCACGCTCTTACTTGTTGTATATAAGAGTTGTTATTGTCATTTCATTTTAAAAATTTTATCAGATTTTGTTTTAATTTTAAAGACTGCTTTTTTTTGCTTTGTTCTAAGTTTTACTGCAGTGAATATTTGTTAAGACATTCTATACTTGTACTCATCTTTCTGGAATATTTTCAATTTTAACTTCTATGTATATCCCTTTCTCCTCGTAATACCAACTCATATGTGTAGTTTTCTGCTTAGTTTTCCTTCGTTTTTCATGCATATCCAATTCCCCATTGATGCTACTACTTTTCAATGCCAATAAAGTTTTTTTTTATTAAGGTTTATGCAGCCCTTTTGGATTGTCTTACTCTCGTCCATGGTTTCGGTTA
The DNA here is from genome assembly GCF_963082655.1 of Stomoxys calcitrans. Classification (NCBI taxonomy): domain Eukaryota; kingdom Metazoa; phylum Arthropoda; class Insecta; order Diptera; family Muscidae; genus Stomoxys; species Stomoxys calcitrans. The sequence goes on along the minus strand of NC_081553.1, from coordinate 83,456,025 downwards.
TGAATAGACATTTATTTGTACGGATGTGTAAGTTGAGATAGGCTATGGGGGTTTCTGTGTTACTTTCAATTAAGTTATTTCCCTAGGATTGTGTTGAGAGCACCTGTCTGACATCGAAAGAAATATCAAATATACCAATTGAAACTATGCTTGTGTGCATATGTCGACTAGCATATCAAATTGGATAGTTGAAATGTGAAACTTAATTTTGTAAAAGTTTTGGTAACAGTGTAATGCAATTTGTTTAGGAGCATTTTTGCCTTTTAATCAAGTTAAGCTTAATGATCAAAGCAAATTTCTCACATATCAATGAGTGTTGTCCAATTCAAGTTTTAGCTAAACGATAAGGGACCGGCGCAAGCTTCTCACATATCAATGAGTGTTAGCCAATTCAAGTTTAAGCTCAATGATAAGGGACCTACTTACCTTTTATCGCCCAGTCCAAACGCCGTGCCTCTTTTGGGGATAAGTTTTAACACGGCTGTGCCATCAAATTGCTCATTACCTGACAAATGTCGCCAGCAATAGGAAGAGATAAGGATAGACTTACGGCCTCATAGGCGTACTAACATACCTCTGCAGCGGTGGTCGCCACTGACGACAATGTCAACAGGATAGTCTTCGGGAAAGGAAATTAACCGAAGAAAAACAATGGATGACAGGGGAGATTCGCAATATTGGGAAACAGGTCCGCAGACTTTTTAACAGAGCACGTCGTAAAAAAGCGGAAGTATATTGAGATGTATATTACACACGACTCAAGGAATACAAACAAGTAAAAGCGTGCTAAGTTCGGCCGGGCCGAATCTTATATACCCTCCACCATGGATCGCATTTGTCGAGTTCTTTTCCCGGCATCTCTTCTTAGGCAAAAAAGAATATAAGAAAAGAGTTGCACTGCTATTAAAACGATATCAAGATATGGTCCGGTTCGGACCACAATTAAATTATATGTTGGAGACCTGTGTAAAATTTCAGCCAATTCGTATAAGAATTGCACCCATTGGGGCTCACGAAGTATAGTAGAGAGAACTATTTATTTATATGGGATCTGTATCGGGCTATAGACCGATTCAGACCATAATAAACATGTTTGTTGATGGTCATGAGAGGATCCATCGTACAAAACTTCAGGCATATCGGATAATTATTGCGACCTCTAGGGGTCAAGAATTCAAGATCCCAGATCGGTTTATATGACAGCTATATCAGGTTATGAACCGATTTGAAGCTTATTTGACACAGTTGTTGAAAGTAAAAAAAAGTACGTCATGCAAAATTTCAGCCAAATCGGATAGGAATTGCTCCCTCTAGAAGCTCAAGAAGTACAATCCCCAAATCTATTTATATGGCAGCTATATTAGGTTATGGACCGATTTCAACCATACTTGGCACAGTTGTTGGATATCATACCAAAACACGTCGTGCAAATCGGATAAGAATTGTGCCCTCTAGAGGCTTAAGAAGTCAAGACCCAAGATCGGTTTATATGGCAGCTATATCAGGTTATGGACCGATTTAAACCATACTTGGCACAGTTGTTGGGTATCATAACAAAACACTTCGTGCAAAAATGCATTCAAATCGGATAAGAATTGCGCACTTTAGAGGCTCAAGAAGTCAAGACCCAAGATCGGTTTATATGGCAGCTATATCAGGTTATGGGCCGATTTGATCCATACTTGACACAGTTATTGGATATCATAGCAAAACACGTTGTGCAAAATTTCATTCCAATCGGATAAGAATTGCGCACTCTAGAGGCTCAAGAAGTCAAGACCCAAGATCGGTTTATATGGCAGCTATATCAGGTTATGGACCGATTTAAACCATACTTAGCACAGGTATTGGATATCATAACAAAACACGTCGTGCAAAATTTCATGCCAATCGGATAAGAATTGCGCACTCTAGAGGCTCAAGAAGTCAAGACCCAAGATCAGTTTATATGGCAGCTATATCAGGTTATGGGCCGATTTGAACTATACTTGGCACAGTTGTTGGATATCATAGCAAAACACGTTGTGCAAAATTTCATTCCAATCAAATAAGAATTGCGCACTCTAGAGGCTCAAGAAGTCAAGACCCAAGACCCGGTTTATATGGCAGCTATATCAAAACATGGACCGATATGGCCTATTTACAATACCAACCGACCTACACTAATAAGAAGTATTTGTGCAAAATTTCAAGCGGCTAGCTTTACTCCTTCGGAAGTTAGCGTGCTTTCGACAGACAGACGGACGGACGGACGGACGGACAGACGGACGGACATGGCTAGATCGACATAAAATGTTACGACGATCAAGAATATATATACTTTATGGGGTCTCAGACGAATATTTCGAGTAGTTACAAACAGAATGACGAAATTAGTATACCCCCCATCTTATGGTGGAGGGTATAAAAATTATCAGAGCTGCAAAACGTGCGAACAGGTCGATAGCCTTAATGACGCCGCCAAGATGAAAAAGCTTCAATCAAAAACCCATGTCCAAACTGAAACGTTAGGAGACGGCAGGGAGTGAGTGCAGAGACAACGGTGGACATGTTGAAGCTTTTGATGAAAACCCATTTTCCACCGGATATGAAGGGATTCAAGGAGACACCGTAATCTTGGAATAATGAGTTTGATTGAAGGTTTATTATAACGGAATTTATGTTCAAGGAAGCCCTGAGTAGCTTCAAACCATTCAAGTCACCCAGATCTGATGAAATATTTCCGGCGTTACTACAGAAAGAGGCAGACTATTTGGCGCCTCACCTGTCCAACATTTTCACACCGTGCCTGGGACTTACATATATTCCGAAAGCTTGGCAGAAGGCAAGGGAGGTGTTTATACCCTAGCCCGGCAAGGCAAGTTATGCGACACCAAAGGCCTACAGACCTATAAGCCTTACGTCCTTTCTACTAAAAACCGAAACCATGACAAAGAATAGGACATCCAGCGAACTGCTCAAATACAAACAGCATGCCTATGTCAAGTGGAGGTCGGTGAAGACTGCCCTGCACGTGATTGTGCATAAAATAGAAGAATCCTTCGATGCCAATGTGTACGTCTACATTGGCGGTATGCATTGACATCGAGGGGGCTTTTAACAATGTGCAGACCGCCATTCTGATCCAATTCTTAGACCAGCATCGGGTGGACTCGGTCCTTAGAGACTGGATAAACCGTATGCTAAGGAACAGGTGGATAAATTGTGGGTCCCATGACATAAATATAAGAGAGAAAGTGGCACAAGGCACGCCACAGGGGGTTATTTTATCTCCACTCCTATGGGTGACCACCATACATGATCTATTACGGATGCCGACTGAGGATGGATTTGAGCCCGTCTGAGATCGACGATTCATAATACTTCTAAGGGGTAAGGATCTTACCCAGTTATGCAGATGAGCCGAAACGGTCTTGCATATGGCACACGACTGGGCTAGACCTAGGGGTCCCAATGTCAACCCAGAGAAGACTGAAATCTGCTTGTTCACGAGGACGACGACGCACCACGTTTCCAATTTGACGCACCACGTTTCCTCAATAGAACGATTTCGATATCTGCCAAGGTCAAATACTTAGATGTGATCCTGGGCAGGAATCTGAATTGGAAGTGTCACATTCAGGAGTGTACCGAGAAGGTGCATAGATGCTGGACACTATGTAGACGGGCTCGAAATGGGGCTTGAATCGGAGGATAATCCATTGGCTCTACAGGAGCGTGATTAGACCGATACTAACCTACTCCTCCGTAGTTTGGTTGACTGCGATGGAGAAAAAGTGCAACGTAAGAATAATACAATAGGGTCAGAGAACATATTGTCTTGGCATGGGCGGAGCGATGAGGACCATGCCCACTAGGCCACTGGAGACTATTCTAGAAATTCGACCCATGGGCATAGAGATTAAGTGCGAGGCAGCCACTGCGGCTATGGGACTTAAGTCGATGGAAGAATGGATTGAAGATAGGAGCGCTTGATATCATCGTAGTATGATCGAGGCAACGATAGGAAACCTGCCAGGAAGGGAAGAGATTTCCGTTCGGACACCAGAGAGGACTCTTGAGGTCGAGTGCGCGGCCCTGCTGCCAGCGGCACTGTCATGGACTGACGGGAACTCTGCTATTGCCACCTGGAAGATCATGTTGCACGGATTGATCAAAGGTAGGGGACACAGTGGGCCTGGGGGTCAACATTGAGAACCCAGGGACTGAGATCCGTTTTAGACTGCTTGACTATAATATAGTCCTGCTGGCGGAGATCCGGGCGATCACGGAATGCGTGAAGTGGTGTGGTGCTAACGCGAGGACATCGAGTATGAATATCTTTGGGGACAGTTTTTTGTATTTTGGTATACCATAAGGAGAAATACAAAATTTCGCTTGAATGGATGCACCAATTTCTCAAATCTGGCATTTTTGAAAATTGGTGCTAGGGGTAGGGTCCGAAAATGAAGTACCCTTTTTTCACCGGTGGCCAAACTCTATCATAGGCGGAAATTTTATGAAAATCGATTTAGCCATTTTGTAGATTACTCGCAACAAACAACCAACCAAGCAAAGCTCAACGCTTTTATTCTCACATTTATAATTGATGATATTTTACATTCCTCTTACAACAGTTGACAAGATTTGTTCGCTAGGAAATTAATTCTACCTTACTGTAACACAATTGTAATATAATTATTCATGTTAGCAAATGTTAATTCTATTACTCAAATATTTGTAACCTAATATTTATATTCGGCGTTATTTGTTTTATTGTTGCAGAATATACAATTGGATCAATTGGATGTACTAAAAGCGCAATTTCCTGGATTTAGAACGAGGCTGTCTTAAAATGGTGCTGGAATTACAAACTTACATATTTATTGTAAATTGTAATATTCTAAGCAAATTCTATTTATAATTAAAATTTTTAAGTTTATGTAAAGACTTTGTCAATTATTATAAAAAAGAAATAAAAAATGACTTCCGACAATAAAATTTAAACAAAGTCAAACCTGGCCGTCCCACCCTATTATTTCTCTCCTATAAGCAAAATAATCATTCCTATAAGTCGGCAGAGATGGAAAGAGTGCACTATTTCCATCTCACTCTAACTCACCTAACTTAGCCATTAGGATTAAGAGCAAAAAAATGGAACCTGGTTACCCTATCACTGCATTTATGTTATTCAAGGCGACTTGCTTCTTTTTCTGGGTGCCTGTTACTTGAGTGTTTTAAACATCTTAAATAAAATGAGTTTGAAGAGAAAACGACAGAAAGGATGACAGACAGCACCGCTAGTGCTTTTAGAAGTGAGTGAGTCAGTGGAACAGCCAAATGGACAAAGAAAATGCTTCGAAGGGATAGCTTAGTTCTATTTCTGGTTACCTGGTATATGCACTGAAAATCTTCCAAGTTTGGAAAGGATTTTTTGTGAAATTTAAAATTTTTTCTTAAAAATTCTAAAATTGCCGAAATGACTAGGCGATCATAATTGAACAGAAGGTAGGTCTGTGTTCTTCTTTGTTTCATAATATCACATGAGCTATGGTCACCTTAGCACTGCTTGTTTAACTCCTTTGCAGGCTACTTACTTTTTTTACTGGGCGCCTGGTATATTTTCACATTTTACAAAGAAACAGACAGACTCTAAACTGAACTGACGGATTGACAGCGAGCGAGATAGAGAGCGTGGTGAGTAAGCGGAAAGATGTATTTTTAGGGAAGTCTAAAATTCACAAAAATATCCGGCAAACATAATTAACCGCCAGCAGCCAAATGTATGAATTCAAACATATGGTAACCCTATTAAGCTGCATAAGCATAATTCAGCTTCACTGCAACTTACTGATTTTTCTGGTTGCCTGTTGCTTTTCATCTTTTAAAAGTAATTTTATAGAAATTTGAGGGAGGGAGAGTGTGGGTAATATCGTGAGACCGTCCGCCTGCTATTAAGCCGTGGATGGATGAGATCGTAAGATCGTCCGCACGCCGAAAAGCCACAGTGACAACCCTTCTGTTTACCATACCATACCATCCATATGTGTTTCCAAGGATTTTTGACGGGTCAGAAATATTTTTTGTTTTTTCTTAAAAAAAAAACTAAAAGTCACGAAAATACCTGGCCAACATAAATGCATAGAAGGATGCTCTTCTAATCATATTAACCAAACGTGTTCATGTGACATATGGTCACCTTTGTTTCTTTGACTTTTTTTTTAGAAAATCCAGCCTACTAGATATTCTGAGCGCCTGGCATAATTCCGTGTTTTTATATTAAAAATTAGCAAGAAAACCGACAGACAATCTGACTGACTCATATTATTACTTCGACGTACTGACTCGCCAATCAAACCACTGTCAACAGGGTGGATTAGCGAGGCTATACGTCGATCTTTCTGATCTTCGAAGTAGCCAATTGAGTTTTCTGTTTGGCTGTTACTTTAGTCGTTTTTGAGGAGAAAACCTTAGACAAGTGAAGCGTGGTGGCTTAGTTAGTGGCTTGGTGAGTGGACATGTTGGGTGGGAACGTGTTAACGACACTGGTGACATTAATAAGGGTCTACCCTATATCATTTCTGATTGCTTGGTAAGTTTTAGGTTTTAAGCACTTTTTATGGTGTGATTATGATGTGACTAGACGACGACAGTCAAAATCATTTTTTTTTTCTATAAAATGCTCAAATTCACGAATATACCAGGCCATCATATTAAGTAGAAAGTGTCATCTCTGAATTTTGTTAACAGCACATGGTAAAAATAAGCTGGTCACCCTATCCCTTTATAGTTAAGATTCAAGGCCGCCTACTAGTTTTTCTGGGCGCCTGTTGCTATATTTTAGTTGTACATACAAAATCACTGGTGAAAGGAGGACAGGCGATCAATAAGGCGGGATCAACATTTAAGTTCACTGACCTCCTGACGTACTATTGGTGGGTGAGCAAGCGGATCATCGAATTGGACGAAGAAAATGTAAAAGAGAGAGAAGAAGAATACCCCTTACTTATATTTATGTTTGCCTGGTATTTTGTTTTAGTTTGCAAAGTTTTTCTAGGATTTTTGAAAAAATTAATTTTTGTTTTTAGTAAAATTACAAATTGGCGAAACCACCCGGCCATCATAATGCACAGAAGGTTCCTTCTTTTGTAGATGAGTAGCACATATTTGTTAAGTGATATGGTCACCTTAGTACAGCTCTTCACTGGGGAAAAACAACAGTCAGCTTACTGGGGTTTCTGGTTGCCTGGTATAGTTGTGTGGTTTTCAATTAAAAATGAGAATAAGGATCCGAAAGACAGATAGATTGACCAACAAACTGACTGACAGTTGATAGAATAAGTGGGTTGGCGAGTGAGTCCCTTGAAAGGATTAGAAATTCATGTTGCTAATTTTTCTGGGTACCTGATTGATTACTGATTTTTGGCTTTTTTTTATTACCAACTCATATTACTGTGCATTAAGGTGGGTAATAAAAATTGGTTTAATTATTTTTACTTACAAGTAATGCTGTGTATAAAGAATAAAACATTATTTGGAGGAATTAATGTAAATTTTATAAATTAATTAATTTTATTAAATTTCTCTTTACAAATCGCTAGATTATTGATTTAAATAATATTGTTGATATTTAACTAACTATTATAATGTTTCAACAATTCACGCCGCTTGTTCCTTGATACCTTCTTATATGTAAATAGGTGTATCTGAAATGAAAGTAAAATTGGGAAAAAAAATATTACTGAAATGTTTAATTCAATTCTGGATAAAATAGCTACAGAAAATGTTATAAAATCAGATCATCGAAACTTCGTATCTAATAGAAAATGTTTTTTTAGACTTTTGGCGGGAACTAAACCCACGACCCCAGCACAGGTACTCCAAGCACGCTACCAACTCGGCTACCCGGGTACCTTAAAAATAATTCCTGACATAAATTTTCTTTTTCGAGGTTACTTTTCAATATTTAGAGCGCACAACAAGCCGATTACTGGCTTAGGTGTATGACCATAGTGGCATGGGTCGGATTAATACTCGCATCCTCTTTCCAACCTAGTATAACCTACAATTTTATAAAAATTATTAGTAAAAATTTCTTAGAATAGGTATATTTTGTTTTAATTTTATTTTATAGATATTCTTTTATACCAGCATCCATAGGATGGTGGGGAAGGGCAACCGTAGCGCAGAGGCTAGCATGTCTGCCTATAACGCTGAACGCCTGGGTTCGAATCCTGGCGAGACCATCGGAAAAATTTTCAGCGGTGGTTTTCCCCTCCTGATGCTGGCAACATTTGTGAGGTACTATGCCATGTAAAACTTCTCTCTAAAGAGTTGTCGAACTGTGGCACGCCGTTCGGACTCGGCTATAAAAAGGAGGCCCCTTATAATTGAGCTTAAACTTGAATCGGACTGCACTCATTGATATGTGAGAAGTTTGCCCCCGTCGGTCAATAACCTGATATAGCTCTCATATAACCCGACATATCAATCTGTCAACTTGAGTTCCTGGAATCCGCAATTTTTTTCCGATTTCGCTGAAATTTTGCATGTAGTGTTCTGTTAGGACTTTCAACAACTGTGTATGGTCGAAATTGGTCTATAACCTGATGTAGCACCCATATCAACCGATCACCCGATTTGACTTCTTGAGCTCTTATAAGCCGCAATTTTTATCCGATTTAGCTGAAATTGAGCATGTAGTGTTTTGCTCTTGAGCTCTTATAAGCCGCAATTTTTATCCGATTTAGCTGAAATTGAGCATGTAGTGTTTTGTTATGACTTCAAACAACTGTGTCAGGTACGGTCGAAATCGGTCTATAATCTGATATAGTTCCCTTATAAACCGATCTCCTGATTTGATTTCTTGATCCCTTACAAGCCGCACTTTTTGTCCGATTTGGCTGAAATTTTGCATGCGATCCAAATCAATCTATAACCTGATATAGCTTCAATGTAAACCGATCACTCTATCATCCTTTTTCGGTTTCTAGAAGCTTTAATTTTTGCTGGTTTAACAGAAGTTTGGTATGTAGAATAAAATTATAGCCTTCAATTAAATTTATTTTGCATGCATTTTAAGCAGAATCCATGGTGGTGGGTTTTAAAGATTCGGCCCGGCCGAACTTTTTATTTGTTTTAATTTTATGTAAGTATTTGTTTTCAAACTGTTGGTTTTAATAGAAAAATGCTTAAAATTTTATTTCCATAGATAAAATGTTAATATCTAATTTATTGTGTAATAAATACTAGAACTAATATGTTGTAATTATTTCCCTTACCCTATCTAATATTTTCATTAACTGAGGTTTTATAATAATAACAACAACTTCCCCACTGGAGTACAAATAAATACTCGTATAACCTTGAACAACAGCAGAAGAATGGAATGCGAAAATAACTGTTCACTAACAAACACACCTACCATTGATGAGAGAAGACACTGATTCACTGCTTTGTATGATACCAGTCAATTATATGGTGAGAGATATTTGAGTGTGGGGTAGAAGTTGATTATGGTGGATATGTACATCTCAGGCCAAAAAGACACGAACTTCGGAATCTTTTTATTGAACAAATAAATACTTATAATTTGCAATTTCAACAACTTGAGATGTAGCTGCCATATAGACCGATCTGACGATTGAAAGTCCTAAACCAATAAAAATCACATTTACTACCCGATTAGGCTTAAATTTGAAACTTTGTTGGGCCTCTGATCATTATTTCGACGAGTTACAGACGGAAGGATGACGTAGGTATTACTTTGAGGGGGACAAGATAGTTATTGATGAAAAAATTAATACTTTTTGAAAAAGTAAAATAATGGTTATTTTTTAATCAGACATCGTATAGACCGATCTGCCGATTTGGGCCTTAAGACCTTAACTGCTGCATTAATTAATCGATTTCGCTGAAATTGGAAACGGTAGGTTGAATTAAGCCTTCCGACTTCAAAACTAAAAATGATCCCAATCAGATTATATTTTGATATAGCTGTCCGATCTGCCAATTTAGAGACTTGAGCCAATAAGAGCCTCATTTATTACTCTATTTCGCTGAAATTTAGAACAGTGGGACGGTCTCTCGTTGTTTGAACCGGAAATGGCCAACTTTTTCGATTTAACTGCCATATAGACTGACCTGACCTGTAGGTTAGGTTAGGTTTAAAAGAGGGCACAGATATTAATCCGCCCCGTGGACATACACCTAAGCCAGTAATCGGCTTGTTATGCGCTCTAAAAACTATAAAGTAAGCTCAAAAAGGAAAATTTCATGTTAGGAATTCCGTGCTACTTACAAAATCCTTTATTGGTTTCAATACCACTCCCCTAAGTTGGTTCATGTCTGGTGTTGTGTCCTAAGTGGGGTATTTTTTTTTTATCTGATTACACTGATATTTTAAACAAGAGTCTCCATAACCGACCCAAATATAATTATATGGACCGATATGTCTATTTAAGGTCATAAGCCCATAAAAAACGCATTTAATATCCGATTTCACTGAAATTCATCGTCATTCTATTCCAACTTCATCCAGTTCGAGCCATATTTAGATATACAGTAGGGCCAAAATTAGGAGGCCTATATTTTGTACACTTTAATATCCCATTCATTGGGGCATTCTTTTGTGGGACTTTGTAAACACTTTCAAACAAGGTATCAAACTTAAAAATGGGACATAAAAGTCTCAATTTGAAGGCCTAAGCATCCTAAAGCCCTGAAATTTTGGTTCATGGAAAAGATTAATGTAATGCGATGGAACCTTTGGAAAATGTGAAAAATCAAACGAGAAAATAGCAAAACCAAAGAAGATTTATTTGATGCCGAAAAATTGGAGGTGCTTTTGTCCGCTGATATTTCCGACTTAAAATGGTTTTTGAATTTTAATTTTTTTTTTATTAAATTCTAAATTTCTTAATTTTGTATTTTTCAATAATAAAGATAAAGGTAAATAGAAAACATAAAAAAACAATTTTGCATGCTTTGTTTTCTTAAAAAAAATTATCATTCAAAAAAAGTGCTGAGGGTTGCTTAGGTTTTGGCCGATAATGTAGCTGTCATATAGACCTTCTTCGAATTTAGTGTCTAAGTCCCAAAAAAACGGATTTATTGCCCGATTTCGCTGAAATTGAGACTTGTACAAGAGTTATCGGCATCTGATGCAGACCAGCCCATATTTGAATATAACTATGGTTATGGTAGCGGAGTTGCAATAAAATAGAATAATCAATATACCCATGGTGATGGGTATCCAAAGTTCGGCTCGGCTGAAATTAATGACTTCCACTTGTTTTATTTTATTCTTTATTTTAAAGCAAACAATCGCCTTATTTTATTTCTTAAAATAGTGTTGATTAAATTTGATCTCCAATGAATCATTGTGAAGTTATATTAATTTTTAATAAATATTTCATTTACCCATTACCCAACCCTATATCCTTAAAAAAATCTTTTGAAACAATAACAGCTTCCTCAGTGGCTTACCAATAAGCATTGAACAACAGCAGAAGAATCAAATGCAAAAAAATAACTGATCAGAAACAAAAACAACAATCATGAGTGAGAGAGAGAAGGCACGGCTTCACTGTGTCATATGGCGCCAACCATTTTTATGGTGTGAAACATATGAGCAACAACAACAACCAAATCAAGAGTAACAGGTGAACATCGAAATAGTAGGTAATTATGAGGCCCATATTATGCATGCGATGTTACATAGGGTTACCAGCATATGAAAATTAAAGGTCCTACAGAATTGATGTGTTGGTGCTACATCATCAGTTACAGTGACTGACCACATAGTAAAGAGAGAGAGTATGCAAAATAATAAATCATTGCATAAAAACAAGTGTGGAATGGGGAGAGAGGTTATTTGAACCATTGCATAAAATAAGGTAGTGGATGTGGAGAGAGAGGTTAATAGAAATAAAAATGAGACAATAAGAATAGGCGCGCAGAAAATCAGATGTATTTATGTTTCTATCAATAATAGTTGTAACAAAAACAAACCGTCAGCTTACTAGGCTGGAGCAAATACGGTATGGGTTGATTATGGTGGGTTCGTCAATCACAGGCCATTGTATACAAACTAAACTTTTACAAGTAATAAATTTATTTCTAACAATTTTCATAGAATGCATTTTTAATTTAAAATTTAATGACATTCTTCTATTAAAATAATTTGTAAATTCCTTCCCTTGAAAAGTTCGTCAATCGCGCATGTACTTGAAAGTGACGTTATTAAAAAACGAGTTAATATACATACTACTTTTCAGACTCAAATAAGTCAGGCATTCATTTTTCATAATTATTGAAAAACTGAATAAAACCATGTAATATATGAATAAGACCATGTAATATAACTGGTCGCTACTACCGACTTTAATGGCCATATGAAAGATAAATCTAAATCTGAACCGTCCTTAATGAAATATAGCACGATCGTGTGCTAATTCTAAATAAAGTACCGCACGCTAAATTTTATAAAGATCGAATTAAAATTGTGGCGATTACAGCCTTAAAGGTCATATCGGATGAAAGATGTATATGGAACCTATATCTAAATCTGAACCGATTTTCAAGAAATTTTGCAATCGTATTGGAACGTTAAATAAAATATCTGTTGCAAAATTTTGTAAAGATCGGACCAAAATTGTAGTTTCTACAGCCTTAAAAGCCATATCAGCTGAAAGATATATATCGAAACTATATCTAAATCTAATCCGATTTTAATGAAATTTTTCACATGTATTGATACGTCAAATAAAACATCTCGTGTTAAATTTTGTAAGGATCGGACCAAAATTGTGGCTACTAGCGTCTTAAAAGATCAAATCGGATGAAATATATAAATGACAGCTATATCTAAATCTGATCCTATTTTGATGAAATATTGCACACATATTTGGACATCTAAAAAAGCTTTTCGTGCAAATTTGGTAAAGATCAGCCCAAAAGTGTGGCTTCTCCAGGTTAAATCGGATGCAAGATATATATGGCAGCTATACCTAAATCTGATCCTATTTTGATTCAATTTTGCAAAAAATATTGGGAAAATACAAAAAGGACTTCATGCCAAATTTGGTAAAGATTGGACCTTTACCCATAAGAGTGACGAAAAGTCTCTTATATTGACTTCATGGCACCCTCAATTTATCCACCACGTTATAGGGTTTATCTAGTCTCTAAGGACCCAGTCCAGAAATCTATGAGTTGGATCAGTCTGGCGGTTCGCAAATTGTTCAACGCCTCTCTATGTCGATGTATACCGCCAATATAGACGTACACATTGGCATCGAAGGATTCTTCTATTTTATGCACAATCTCGTGCAGGGCATTCTCCACCGAACATCCCTTGAAATAGGCGTGCTGTTTGTACTTGAGCATTTCGCTGAATGACTTACTCTTTATTATGGTATCCACAATACGTTTCATGGTTTTGAGTAGAAAGGATGTAAGGCTTATAGGTCTGTGTGCCTTTGGTGTCGCATAGTTTGCTTTGCTGGGCTTGGGTATAAATACAAAATAGGCTAATGCCAGGCTTTCGGAGTATATGCAAGTCCCAAGCACGCTGTGAAAATAGAGGCCAGATGAGGCGCCAGATAGTCGGCCACCTTCTACAGTAACGCCGGAAATATGCCATCAGTTTCGGGCGACTTAAATGGTTTGAAGCTCCTCGAGGCTTCCTTTACCATAAATCCCGTTATGATAAGCTTTCGATCAACCTCATTATTCCAAGATTCCGGTGTCTCCGTGAGTCGCGTCGTATCCTGTGGAAAATGCGTTTTCATCAAAAGCCTCACCATGTCCTCCGTTGTCTTTGTTCTCACAGACATGTCGTCTACTAACGTTTTAGTTTGGTATTCTTATTGTATTCTTTAAGCGGTGTGTTTACGTGTGTAACGACGTACTATGTTACAAGGCCTACGGACCTCTTTCCCAATATTGCGAATCTTCTCGGTCATCCAGGGTTTTTCTTGGGCTGATTTCCCTTCTCGAAGAGCACAACTAACTTCGAAAGACCCCACCGGTGCAGTCGCAATCCTGTTGACATTGTCATCAATGTCTGTCCAAGTCTTCTTCTGAGTATTCATCCGAATTTTGGCCAGTTGGTTTTCAATTTATTACGGAAGCTTATCGGATTCGGCGCTGGCCGTGCTATTCTAAACATAATGTAGCGATTGTTAGAAAGAGTGCTCCTTGGAAACCCTCCAATCCGGAACCTCATCGATTAGATTTTCCAAACATATTGTTACATCTAAAACCTCCTCCCTAATCGTATTAACAAAGGAAGAGGTGTTACCAACATTTAGTGTCATTGGGTTGTTAGTATTCAAGAAATCTGGGACTGGGCCCCGCTTATTTATGTTTGTACTACCCCACGAAATGAGGTGATAATAAACTTAGTATCTTTACTTAAAAAGAATGTGTTGATTTAAGAACAAATATTTGATCCGCAATGGTATTCTTTGAGGCAACACTTCACAGTTTTCTTTGGAAAAAGTAGCATCGATTTTTCGATTCAATTTTTTTTTTTTGGCTTAAATATTAAAATACAATTTCAAGGTCGTAAAAGCAGTGACTCCTACATTTTCTAACTTCGAAACTTATATGTTTCCTTTGCTACTCCATTTCTTCAGAACCATCCCCACTAGTCACGAAGAGTGCTACCATAATAGCTTTAAAACCGATTCACACTGTTCAAATGACTCATTTAGCTGACTTTATTTAAATGACTTCGACTGTGCTCTCTTTTTGTTTATTCTACAATATTCTACATATGAAGTAAATCAATTCTATCAAAACGATTGCAGCTGGTATTAGTAAAACTTTATCTATGAAGCTCTTAACTAATGGAAAACCAATTGAGTTGTTGTCCTTTGTCTTATCGTTTGAAAGTCTATCATGAGTATAGTTGAAAAAACAAAATACAAGTAACATATGGTTGTTATAGGTGCAATTTAAGTTCATTGATATCCTTTCATTTGCAAAAAGGTTGACATGAATATTTTATTTACTTGGATAGTTGAAAAGTTCTATCATTGAGTACAATTTTAATTGAGTGCTTAGTAAATTTTTGAAGATCTCAATTTGCAGTATTACTTTTTTTTATATCACAAAGTGTCACATATTGTATATTGTGTATTGGCCACATTGATTTAGTTCACTTTGAAATCATGGCAATGTCATGGGTACGCTCTGTGCTGTTCACCATGTACTTCTGATTAGAAAATGTCCACTGTGCTTTCTGACAGCATAACCAAAAATTTCTCCAGGGTTTTAATGTTTTCTACAACTTTTATTTTGTTTGGCAACTTTTTTTTTGTGGGAGAATTTCTCATAGAAGCTTTAATGACCAAATTTTCGGAGAACATATTTTCCATCAAACGCTAAGGGCTTAGTTGTATTATAGATATGATGCATGGAAACTCCACTTACTCACAAGGTCAGTAATTCATTTTGCCATACAACTACGCCAAAATAATTCAACTTCTAAATAATGCATGTTATTACTTTCGAACAAACTATAATACAACAACAAGTAAAAAATGGATAAAGTTAGGCCATGCTGAACTTAAGATACCCACCACCAGTGAAAGCATTTGTCAAGTTTTTTGCACAGTTTCTCCTTACCAAGGGATAATGGAAAAACCAGAAATAAATGATTATTATACCCTCAACCATAGGATCGGGGTATCCAAAATACGTAATTCCGTTTGTAACACCTCGAAATATTCTTCTAAGACCCCATAATGTGAGTATATTCTTGATCGTCATGACATTTTAAATCGATCCATCCGTCCGTCTGCCTGACGAAAGCACGCTTACTTTGAAAGGAGTTAAGCTAAACGCTTGGATTTTGCACAAAAACTTCTTATTAGTGTAGGTCGGTTGGGATTGTAAATTGGTCAAATCGGTTCGTCTTTTGGTATAGTTGCCATATAAACTTATCTCCCGATTTGACTTCTTGAGCTTCTAAATAGCGCAATTCTTATACGGTTTGGTCGAAATCTTGCATATTGCGACTTCAAATCGGGTTTTAAACTGATATAGCTGCAATATAAAACCATATTCAGAACTTCTTGAGCCTCTAGAGCGCAATCGCCACCCGATTTGGTTGAAATTTTGCTGGTGGCGTTTTGTTTTGACTTCCAACAACTGTAAATCGGTTCATAACCTGAAATAGCTGCCATATAAACCCATCTCCCGTTTAGACGTCTTGAGAATCTAGAGGGCGGAATTCGTAACCGATTTGGCCGAAATTTTGCGCGTGTCGTTTTGTTCAACAACTGTGCCAAGTATGGTGTAAATCGGTTCATAACTTGATCTAGCTGTCGATCGCCCAAATTGACTTCCTGAGCCTCTAGAGCGCGCAATTATAACTCGATTTGCCTGATATTTTGGAGGTGGTATTTTTATATGACTTTAAGCAGCCATAAGAAGTACGGTCCATATCCGTCTATATCTGGATACAGCTATTATATATTTGAAAAAGTTATTCAAAGAACTTATCATATACGATCCATGGTGAAGGGTATATAAAATTCGGTCGGACAAACTTAACCAGCTTTTACGTTTTCGTTTTGTTTTTTTTTTTATACTTTTGGATAAGAGTTTCATGAAGAAGTCAATTTGAGAGATAGGTTTATGTGGGATCTTATTAGGTAATACCCCTATTCGGACATACAAAGTGAAGATCTTGTAGGTCAATGCAGAAATATTCGTGCGACATTTTGGCCAAATCAGATAAATATTTTGCCCTATAGAGGTTCAAGAAGTAAAATAAAAAAATTGGCTTTATAGATAGGCCCCTGGGGGAGGGTTAAGCCCCCAGAATAGTTTTAGCCTTCCCCCGCAGAATTTTTCAAAACAACTTTAAATCTGAAAAAATTTGTTAATTTTTATTCTTCTCAAAGGTTGTTCAATATGTAAATGTGTTACAAATAAAACCATGAAGTTGTATATCCCTGGCCTACGGTGGAGGGTAGAACAATGTTGAGCAAAACATAAAAAAAAAAAAAAAAACAACCGAAGTGGTTCATGTTCTGTCCGTATGATCTTCATATACCCTCCCACGCACTCAGACACTATTCCCTAAATAAATCATGACGAGCGTCTATAGGTAACAACCTCTTCCGGCGACACGATACACAGTGGGTTAGAATTAAGTGGGAGCTATATCACATTCTGAACCGAATGTATTGGACTTCGGTGGAGGTTTTCATTTGGGTTACAAAACAATCTGTATCAAATTACGGCTTTATATGTGCAATAGGGCGGTATGATCCGAGAGATCCACGTAATTGATGGTCGCCCCACTCCGATAAGCCTCCCAATAGGGAATATTACTCGATTAATTAAACTCAAATGAAAGGGATTTGGGAGCAGAATATAACATTAAACTTTCTGTTCAAGGATCCAGGTGGTGCTTCACCTCCTAAAATCGCCCCCAATAGGTTATTTGAGCCATTAAAACAATGGGGGATCAATTGAAAGATATTTTTGAGTGGAGTACGTCCATTAAAACAATGGAGGATCAAGTGATAGATATTTTTGAGTAGAGTAGGTCATTCAAATTTGTGCTCAAGTAGCAGATGGGGTGTGGCACATAACCCTCATATAGACGCCCTCAACCAAACGGACCAAACTGCTTTATTCACCAATCATGACAATTAATTAAATTAAAAGTATGGCGTTGTGGACTGCGAATCTGATATTTTTACTCTGCTCCTAGATCTAGCGGATCACCTCACCCCAAAACAGTCAATCAATCATAACGACCATACATGACACTGTGTGATTTAATTAATATGTGGGGACACAAATAAATGTAGGCCGTCATACCAACAAAGTTATTACATTCAACGTGAAAGGAGGAGTTGCAAACCTTAACGTCAAAGTTGCAACCATTTTTAGCTCATCAACATACAAGACCAAACGACGTGATGCTGGGCAGTACTTCTTTGTTCAAAAGTTTTACATGGTGTAATAATGAGAACTATCGCCACTGCACCAAATACATAAACTGACAAATTAGTTCTTTATTACAGAAAATCGTTTTATATGGTAATTTGATTTGATTTAAAAAACGACTAAATATGACTTTTAATAGGTAGTCACATAGACAACTACCATATGATAATCAATGTTAAAGGCGTTAAGCCACTCCGAGCGAGTAGCCCTAAGATTTAAATTAGCGGCATCTACTGGCTATTTTCAATTGGATGTAGTTGATCTCCCATACCCCTATTTTTCAAAAATGTCTGATCTCGGACATTGGTGCACCGATTTAAGCGAAATTCTTGATGCCACCCTATGTACACCAAAACCTACCCCAACGGATATGTTCACCGATTGGGACAATATTGGTATGAAATGAAAGGTATTTAAGAGTAGAGTACGGTATTAAAATATTGTCATAAGTGTCGGGTGGTCTCCTACCCCCAAAAACACCACCCAACAGGACTCTTTTACCGCTTTGGACAATATGGGTATCAAATATAAAGTATTTAAAAGTAGAATGTAAATCTGACACCAAAAGTTATTCCATGCTCTCTGACCCCCCAAACCCACCAGCAGGACATATTTACCAATTCGGTCAATATGAATATCAAATGATAGGTATTAAATAGTAGAGTAAAACGCAGATATAACAATTTATTCCTTGGTGTCTGTTGCACCCCCACCCCCAAAACCACTCAACAGGACATATTTTCCGACTGGGAAATGACAGAGTACACATATGTTATAAGAATTTGGTCCAAGGTGTCTTCGGGTCCTTCCCAAGCCCAAAAACCCCTAAAACGGACATGTATGTGAAAAAACTGGGTATCAATTGAAAGGTCTTTGGGAGTTGACTATGAATCTGGTATACACTTTTGGGATAGAGACTGGGATCTGCCCACCCACTAAATATCCTTCAATTAAAAGAAATGTCTATGTTAGTAGAGTTGATATAGGGATTCAAGTATCTGGTTTACGCCCAGCCGTTCGTGACAATAAAGGACCCAAATATATTGTCTTCTCGGTCTTAGCGGCGGGGGGTCCGACCCTCTACTCCCAATAAAAACAACACCAAAGTTTCATGTAGGACGACCGAGAATATATTGTACTCACATCAAAGGAATCCTCCTCCATCAAATCAGAGGGCAATTCTCCTCCTCCTATCCTGCCCAAAAAAGGAATTAAAAAAAATATTTATCAAGGCCGATCAGGATATAATAGGATAGCAATAAAAGGTATTTGGTAGTTGATTACACTTTTTACCCTCAAATTGGAATAGACACAGCAGGATTTGCGGATCTTTAAAAATTTGGTATCCCAAGTGGTAGCTTTGAAATATGATTTTGAATGTAGATAACCAATACAAAAAAAAAAAAAAAAAATAATTAGTGTGGATCTGAACGAGACCCTGAATATCTTGATTGCTATCATAAAATTCCTTGACATTATGGGGCTCAAACAAAATCGTACTCTAGCACGATGCTGATATTATTTCAGGGTCTGTCCACTAAACTCCCTTTAAACCGTCATGTCATAAAGGGGTTTAAATAATAGGTATTTGAGAAGAAGGCGAATTTGATATTCATTTTTGAGGCCAAGTGTTTGAGGTTAGTCTCACCCCCTAAACTCCCACTAAACCAATTGGGATTACTGCTCATTTTTTCGCAGATTTTTTTTCTACATACCACTCAAATTTGTGGAATATGCTACCGGCCCGCTTCACTGCGCCTCCTTTAACTATCTAATATCTTTGTGAGGTGGCGACCCTTTTCCTGAATGTGGATATCTAATTTGTGCCACTGTAGCCTAAGTCCGCCTATGACGCTGAATGTCTGTGTTCGAATCCTGGCAAGAACATAGGACAAAATTTAAAGCTGTGGTTATACCCCCTTAATGCTGCCAACATTTGCGAGGTGCCATGCCACATGCATGGTCATGTACAAAATTATTTCCGCAGAGATGTCGCACTGCTGCACGGCTATAAAAAGAGCCTTATCATTGTGTTTAAACTTAAATCGAAAGGCGCTTATTGTTGTGTCAGAAGTTTGTCCTTGGTCGGTTCTTAGGCAAATTTTTAGTCTACTCCCAAATGTATTTCTTTTAATCCCTATATTACTGTATTGGAAAATATTTCTGGTTTAGTGGGTATTACGGGGGTTGAGTGGCTACCCTTAAAGTAAATGTAAGATTCATGATCTACTTTCAAATACATTTTATATGAGCCCCATAATGGCATCATCAGTAAATAAGTTATGTTTGAGTGTAGGATGGTCCCCAGGGTCCTTGTCTCGAAAATGAGTAAAAATTTACCGAAAAGTAAGAGTTTCAATTTGACTCAAACATGGATATCAAATTCGTGCTCCACTGCCAAATCCCTTTAATTTAAGCCCCATATTGCAAAGGTTGGTAAATATGAACCGTTTGGTGGGAGTTTTGGGGCTGGGACGACCACCGACACTTTGCCCTGAAAATAGATATCAAATTCGTTCTTTACATCAACTGCTATTGATTTGAGCTCCATATTGCCATAGTCGGAAATGAAGTTCAGTTGAGGGGGTGCTTTAGGGCGTACCCTCAAACACTTGGTTACAAAATTGGATATTCGTTATCTACTCTCAAATACCTTTCATTTTAGTCCCATATAGTCATAAGGGGTCTTATGCCCATTTGGGGAGTTTTTGGGATGTGGGTTAACCCCCTATACTTCGATATGATTTTGTATGCCAGATTCTAAATCTAATCCCGAATACCTTTCATTTGAGCTCCATATTGACATGAACGTCCAATATGTCTGTTTGGGGGAGTTTTAGGGTTAGGCCGGCACATGGGTACTTAGACTCAAATTTTAATACCATATTCGTATTCTACTCTCTTTCATTCGATACCTAAATTGTCCCGATCGGTCCACTTTTGATTTTGGCTGGTGTTTTTGGCGTAAGGGGAGGGTCCGTCCCCATTCCAATATCGGAAAGGTTTCCTTCCAGACCATCCTACACAACATGCGAATATTTGGAGAAAATCGGTTCTGCCATTTTCAGTCTATACGGAACAAACAAATCGAGACCCATATAGCCGTAATTGGCTAAAATGCCCATTTTCGGCGTTTTATGGGGTTGGGGTGACCACCTATACTTCGACATGAATTTGTATGCCAGATTCGTTATCTACTCCCGCACACTTTAAAGCTGATGACCAAAGTGTCCTTATCGGTCCACTTTTGATGTTGTGGTGTTTTTGGGGTAAAGGCGGAGGGTTTGCCCCCTTCCGATATCAAAAAATTATATAGCCTATTCCTTCTTCCCGGCATTATTGGCAATCTACTCCCGAATGCCTTTCACTTGAGTCGCATATTGTCATGATCGTCAAATAAACTTATTTTAGGGGGTTTTGGAGCTGGGCGGCCCTTCAGGTACTTGGACCCAACTTTAATTATGCAATTTGTACTCTACTCTTGAATGCCTTACATTTAAATCCCTTTTTGCCCGATCCGTCCACTTTTTTTAGGTAGTACTTTTGTGGTAAGGGGAAGGGTTAGCCCCCTTCCCGATATCAAAAAATTATATGGCCTATGTTTTCTTCCAGACCAACCTACACAATCAGTGAAAATTTCAAGGTAATCGGTTCAGCCGTTTTCGAGTCTATATGGAACAAACAAACAAACCGACAAACAAACAAACCGACAAACAAACAAACACAAATTCATTTTTATATATATGAACAAGTAAAAAGGCGTTAAGTTCGGCCGGGCCGAACTTTGGATACCCACCACCTCGGGTATATATGTAAACCACCTCTCATTCCGAATCTGGACCGATCTCGACCAAATTGACTTAGGACGTCAAAGGGCTTATCACAACTCACTGTCCCAAATTTCATCAAAATCGGATACTAAATGTGGATTTTTTTGGCCTAAGGCCCTAAATCGGAGGATCGGTCTATATGGCAGCTATATCCACATCTGGACCGATCTGGGCCAAATTGAAGAAGGATGTCGAAGAGCCTAACACAACTCACTGTCCCAAATTTTCAGCAAAATCCGATAATAAATGTGGCTTTTATGGGCCTAAGACCCAAAGTCGGAGGATCGGTCTATATGGCAGCTATATCGAAATCTGGGCCAAATTGACGAAGAATGTCGAAGGGCTTATCACAACTCACTGTCCCAAATTTTCAGCAAAATCCGATTATAAATGTGGCTTTTATGGGCCTAAGACCCAAAATCGGAGGATCGGTCTATTTGGCAGCTATATCGAAATCTGGGCCAAATTGACGAAGGATGTCGAAGGGCTTATCACAACTCACTGTACCAAATTTCATCAAAATCGGATACATTTAGTATGGCCTAAGACTCTAAATCGGAGGATCGGTCTATATGGCAGCTATAACCAAATCTGGAACGATCTGGGCCAAATTGAAGAAGGATGTCGAAGGGCCTAACACAACTTACTGTCCCAAATTTCAGCAAAATCGGTTAATAAATGTGGCTTTTATGGGCCTTAGACCCTAAATCGGCGGATCGGTCTATATGGGGGCTATATCAAGATATAGTCCAATATAGCCCATCTTCGAACTTAACCTGCTTATGGATAAAAAAGAATCCGTGCAAAGTTTCAGCTCAATATCGCTATTTTTGAAGACTGTAACGTGATTCCAAAAGACAGACAGACAGATGGACAGACATGTCAAGATCGTCTTAGATTTTTACGCTGATCAAGAATATATATACTTTATAGGGTCGGAAATGGATATTTCGATGTGTTGCAAACGGAATGACAAAATGAATATACCTCCATCCTTCGGTGGTGGGTAAAAACGGAAGAAGAAGATAAGATAGTGTCATTCAAAGTGGTTCAATAAAAGTGACGATGTTGGTCCAAATTTTGCCAATACAAAGAGCATTACTTCATACCCCCACAAAACTCCTTATGTGTCACGCTAACCGAAACTTTTTTCCTTTTATTTACGGCTCTGAAGCTACTTGACCATTATTTTCATTTTTAAGGTACTTCGTAGTCATACACTGCTTAACTGCTGCTATCTCTTATTTATATTAACTGAACCAATTTTCAATAGCCTCGAAATTGTTCACGCAGCGTTTTTTCTGCAATATATACCCCAATAAATTTAACATAAACTAGTGGCTCTATTTTTTGGAGGGTGTGGAGCAACCAATGCAGAGCTAAAGTTACATATTTGTTGATCATAAAAAAACCCAATACTCTACCAAAATTGAATATTAAGCACTTTGGAAAACATGTTCTATTTATTGTAAAAGTTCAAAACAATTTTTTTTTTTAATTTCTGCTGCAAAAGTTTTGGGAGTTTTATTTATATATGTCCGTGCATCATGGTCCGTCCGTCTGTTTGTGCCCCGTCGCCCTTTTGATTTTGGATAGGGCACAACTTGCCTGCAGAAGTTTGTAACACCATCGAAACAACCAACCAACCAACCAATCGAGCAACCGACCGACCAACAAGTACGAGTTGAAATGAATATTAAATAGCCCAAAGTATTGGCAGTGCTTCGTACTAAAGCATTGATGGTCTAAATTATTACTTATTTGGTTTTTTTTGGCCATTTTTTTTTGTGTTCCGAGCAGATGGCAGATTTTAAAGAGGGTTGTGCTGTGATTAATTTTACTTTGCCCGAAGATTTTGCGATGAAATGGATTCCTTAGATTGATGGATATTCCATATAATTTATATGTGCAAGTTTTGGTGGGGGCGGCAAGAGTTATTAGATTGGATATATAAATTTGATTAATACACTGAAAATAAAAGCAATCTTAATTTGACCCAGTAAGGTCAAAAAAAGTTGGACGAAATCGACCATTGGAAAACAAATTAAAAATAATGTCAAACATTTGATTACCATGGCTACAGAAAATTTCATATCAGGGGCCCTATTACTGTATAGGTGAAGGAGAAGTAAAATCGTTTAAAATCTTTCATTTTTAGACTACAATATTTTAAAATTTTTCGATATGTCTACTATGGGTTCATTGATGGTGCATATTTCGACGAAATGTTGTGTATAAAGGGTGATTTTTTAAAAGATATAGGAAAGTTTAAAAAAAAACACAAAATTCAAAAAATGCATGAAATCTTCATTTGAATCGATAGTACGATCCATATAATTTAATCTTTGAAAATTTTTTTAATGCAAACGTTGACCGTGACTGCGCCTCAAATCGTCCATCCGCTTAGTTGAATTGTTGTCTTCCAATACGTCAATTGAAGCGGGACTGTCTGTTTAGACATGAGCAATAACATAGTCCCATAAAAAATAGCCTAACGCGTTAAATCGCACGACCTAGGTGGCCAATTGACCCGTACCGAACGTGAAATACCATGTTCACCGAACTCGCCTCTCAATAAGTCCATTGTTAAGCATCCTGTGTGGCATGTGGCACTGTCTTGTTGGCATATAATCTCCCGGTAGCGCTTCCCATTCACAGTTACGTTACGATTCGCATCATATTTGAAGAAGTACGGTTCAATGATGCCACCAGCCCACAAACCGCATCAAACTGTGATTTTTTCCGGATGGATTGGTAGCAAAAATGAACAGAGCACGCATTTTGATAATAAAATTCAATAATTTGCATGCGTTGTTCGTTGGTAAGACTATTCATGGTCAAACTATAGCTGTTTAAACCAGTGTTGCCAAATATTGGGTTGCCCAAAAAGTAATTGCGGATTTTTTAAAAGAAAGTAAATGCATTTTGAATAAAACTTAGAATGAACTTTAATCAAATATACTTTTTTACACTTTTTTTCTAAAGCAAGCTAAAAGTAACAGCTGATAACTGACGGAAGAAAGAATGCAATTACAGAGTCACAAGCTGTGAAAAAAATTTGTCAACGCCGACTATATGAAAAATCCGCAAATACTTTTTGGGCAACCCAATAGTATAGTAGATAGTAGCTAAAATCACCCATATATACTCAAGGTGCTGGATATCTAAAGTACGGCCCAGCCTAGTTTTAATCATGTTCACTTGTTTTAAAGACTTAATTTTCTTATTATGTTTCAATAAATTTTTCATAAGTAAAAGCGTGCTAAGTTCTGCCGGGCCGAATCTTATATACCCTCCACCATGGATCGCATTTTTCGAGTTCTTTTCCCCGCATCTCTTCTTAAGCAAAAAAGGATATAAGAAATGATTTGCTCAGCTATTAGAGCGATATCAAGATATGGTCCGGTTTGGACCACAATTAAATTATATGTTGGATACCTGTGTAAAATGTCAGCCAATTCGAATAAGATTTGCGCCCTTTGGGGGCTCAAGAAGTAAAATAGAGAGATCGATTTATATGGGAGCTGTATCGGGCTATAGACCGATTCAGATCATAATGAACACGTATGTTGACGGTCATCAGAGAATCCGTCGTACAAAATTTCCGGCAAATCGGATAATAATTGCGACCTCTAGAGGCTCAAGAAGTTAAGATCCCAGATCGGATTATATGGCAACTATACCAGGTTATGAACCGATTTGAACCTTATTTGGTACAGTTGTTGAAAGTAAGAATAAAATACGTTATGCAAAATTTCAGTCAAATCGGATAGGAGTTGCGCCCTCTAGAAGCTCAAAAAGTCAAGTCCCCATATGTGTTTAAATGACAGCTATATCAGGTTATGAACCGATTTGAACCATACTTGGCATAGTTGTTGGATATCATAACAAAATACTTCGTGCAAAAATTCACACAAATCGGATAAGAATTGCAACCTCTAGAGGCTCAAGAATTCAAGACCCAAGATCGGTTTATATGACAGCTATATCAGGTTATGGACCGATTTGAACCATACTTGGCACAGTTGTTGGATATCATAACAAAACACGTCGTACAAAATTTCAGTCCAATCGGATAAGAATTGCGCACTCTAGAGGCTCAAGAAGTCAAGACCCAAGATCGGTTTATATGACAGCTATATCAGGTTATGGACCGATTTGAACCATACTTGGCACAGTTGTTGGATATTATAACAAAACACGTCGTGCAAAATTTCATTCCAATGGGATAAGAATTGCGCACTTTAGAGGCTCAAGAAATCAAGACCGAAGATCGGTTTATATGGCAGCTATATCAAAACATGGACCGATATGGTCCATTTACAATCCCAACCGAGCTATACCTAAAAGAAGTATTTGTGCAAAATTTCAAGCGCCTAGCTTTACTCCTTCGTTAGCGTGCTTTCGACAGACGGACGGAAGGACAGACGGACGGACATGGCTAGATCGACATAAAATGTCGCGACGATCAAGAATATATATATTTTATGGGGTCTCAGACGAATATTTCGAGTAGTTACAAACAGAATGACGAAATTAGTATCCTATGGTGGAGGGTATAAAAAGAAAATGAACACAGTAGAGGGGATGAAAGCAAAAAATGGAACACGGAGGAGTTGCTTACTGTTGTCATAGACTGACCTCTGCTGTCTTGATGAGGACAAGACAATCGAGTATTTGCCTTGTTCATGTTTGATTGTACAGGGCCAGTGGCTCGTTATGGTGCCGACTGGGGACGCCATAAGATTCTTAAATCGTTCATGTGTGCGTATCAAACAACTTTAGTATTTTACTGATTAACAGTATACTCATAGAAATGCGTTGTTAGAACGTATCGCCACCGCAATTGATGCGCTGTTATGCTCAGCACACTGTTGTGAGTGGCGATCGTTTGAATATTCGTCATTCATTTTCATGATTCGTTTAACACCGCTTTTAACATTGTCTTTGTCCATGGTAGAGTTATAAGTGATTGCAAGACGAGAATAGAAACACCGCAACAACACTATACATTGATTCAAATCATAATTGCGGTGTTGGGAAGCTCATTAATTTTAACGCAAATATATTTTAATATTCCTTTCATTTAATTTCGTTCCTAAACACAAATTTCCATCGTTTTCTGAAATTTTTCAAACTTGTTTATGTCAAAAATAATATTGAGGTGTTCTCACACTCATCTTACCACCGCATATACCAGAGAGACATGAGCATAACCATTTCTGCTGGTTATTTAAATTCGGGCGTAGCTCGTTTGCTTCAAAGCTATACATACACACAACCACCACCGCAAAATCATTTGCATTCATTTGACTTAGAAACCCAGGTACTTATGCGGTGCAGCGAAATTGCGATCTCTGGTGTGTATACATACTGGTTGGCACACACCGTGTGGTCGCTTAGGTGGGCGTGAACCGTTGCTATCCCAGGGGATGGCTTATACATTAGGGCGAATCTAAAAGACCCTTCATCTCTGCTTCTCAAAAAAGATTTTTTTTTTTATCAGATTTAGCTTAAATTCGAAACTGTGAGTTGCTGATGCCCACTGCCGCTCGTTTCAGTTATGATCTAAACTGAACCACAGATAAAGCTTTATTAGATATCCCTTGATATCCGCGCCGAGTATGGTCCGGATCTGACTGTTGATGTTGCAGAAGTGTATTGTACACTGAAGAGGCAGCCCTTGCCGATGAAGGTCCATGGGATTATGATCTAAACAGGGTTGTGGAGTCGGAGTCGGGCAGTTTTGCCAGGAGGCGGGGTCGAGCTCGATCTCGACTCCGACTCCGGACATTGTTAATCTTATACTAGATTGTTATCTTCTGTTTTTAAATTCAAGCTCGAGGTCTCTCAGCTGGGGACTACTGAATGCAGGGGTCACCTGCGTTGGGTATCATAGGTGGACATGTTTACCTCTGCCACGGTGGCCTCCTAGAGTAGGGTATAAAAATAGGTGGGGAAGGGTATAAACATATTAAAAACTTGCACCCGTTGTTTGGGAAAGCTCAATTTTCCAATAGTTTGAAAGTCCATGCTCAGAAAAGTAGTACGAAATAATTTTTAAGTATTTTAAAATTTTTATACCCACCACTATAAGATGGGAGGTATATTCATATAATCATTCCGTTTGTAACACATCAAAATATCCGTTTCCGAAATTACAAATATATACATATTTCGAATCATTGTAAAATTGTAAGGCGATTTAACGATATGCGGTTTCTGTCCCTCTGTCGGTCAGTTGTTATCACGCTATAGTCTGAAAAAATTGAGATATTTAGTTGCAATTTTGCACAGCTCGTATTTCTTCCATACGCAGGTTAAGTTCTTGAATGGGCCACATCGGACTTTATTTGGACATAGCTGCCATATAGACCGATCTGGCGATTTAGTGTCTTAAGACTATAATAGGCGCATGTATTACCCGATTTCGCTGAAATGTTGCATAGTGAGTTTTATTGGCCTTACCGATATCCGATGACGATATCGTAAAATATTTGGATATAGCTGCCATATGGACTGATCTGCCGATTTTGGGTCTTGGTCCTATAACAGGCGCATTTATTGCCCGACTTCGCTATAATTTGGAACAGTGGGTTGTATCAAGATTCCCAACATCCGTCCCGAATGAGGTCCAGATCGAGCTATATTTAGATATAGCTGCCATAAAGACCGGTCTTTAGGGCCTAAATATCATAAAAGACACATTTATTCTTTAATTTTGTGACAGTGAGTTGCACTTTACCATCCGCATCGAATATGGTGTATATCGGACCATATTTACATATAGCTGCCATATAGACCAATATGCCGATTTAGGGTCTCAATTGAGGCGAATTTATTACCCTATTTTGCTGAAACTCAGACCAGTGAGTTTTATTAGGCCCATTGATATCCTAACCAAAGATGGTCCAGATCGGAACATATTTGGATATAGCTGCCATATATACTGGTTTGCCGATTTTGGGTCTTGGACCTTTAACAGAAGAGACTATGGAACATCCACTGCACTGGCAGTCAGAAAATGTTCACTTTAGGTTCTAATTTATTTGAGGTCTACTCTGATTTAACAGATGTGAACACTCGCAAGTTGTTGGGCTTTTTAAAGCGATCTGGGTGATTAAACGGTAGGAACTGGGAGACACCTTCCTTCTTCGGTGCCTGTGGGATCACAATGGACGAAGACTTCTAAGTGAATCTGAAAGCAAACTGCCACTTATACCAAATCCAAACTATCCTTACTAGAAAAGGAAAGGGTAGTTCATTTAGTAGTCAGCTTATACTTATTTTTTATTCCAGAGATTTGTTCGATGCAGTGGTTATCCCCTTACTAATGCAAGTTACAGATGTACGGTATTCTGCCTTGTTAAAACTTCTCCTACGGCACGCCATTTGGACTCGGCATAAAAAAAGGAGGCCCTTTATTATGGATCTTAAACATTAATCGCCATGAGAAGTATCCTCTGCACCTTAATGGAATCTTCATGGAAAATTTAGTATTTTGCAGAGAGAGTGATAAACATAATACCTCTGTACACATCAATATTCCATTTTCAATAATCCCTAGTCAACTTATAAAAAAAGAGTGCTTTCCTTTCATTTAAAATTATCGCAAATCCTTTTTCAAGTGCAACTTTGCTTCTTCTCTTACATAATCTTTCATCCCCAAAACGAAAAGAAAGCAAAAAGAAAGTCTAAACATAATTTTTAATGTCTACATTTTAAATCTCGCCTCAGCTCAGGGAAGGAAACAAAATGTGTAATGCCTTTACTTCCCCTATTGGAGCCATGGCTTAATCATTGCCTTGGCTTTCAGGGCGAAGAAGAAAAAAAGCAGCAAAAGTAGCTACTTTGGAAAATACTCACGAATTAGATAAATACCCAAATAAAGGTCATTAGGACAATTTTCTGATTATGGCCTTAAGTAGTCATGGCAACATTGCCAATGTTTATAGCACTACGTTCTATGCTGAGTGCAAAGTATGTGTAGAGTGGGCGGAGGAGTATTTACTTGTATTGTAATAGCTTGAAAAGAAAACTCCAAAATCAATATGAAAAGTTTCAGTTTTATTTTGTTGCTATTTTGCCCATAAGCCATTTAACTTTTCCCATTATGGTAAAATAAATAAAACAAGTTTAAGCAATTTTTTGGAGTAGGCTGACAATAGTTTGTCAGTGTTAACTCTCTTCATGGTTGTGGTGGAAAGCAAAGATAATTGCAAGTTGGAAGTAGCTGTTGGAGCCAGTTACCATAGATAATAGCTTTAGTTTCATTACTTGAAATAATCTTGAAGTATTTCAATACTTTAATACAAGAAGGAGAACTAGTGCGTCAAATTATGAACTATGGGAAACAAAGGAAAACAAGTAAGGACCTGGATATGCTGTCGTAACATACCGTAAATGTAGGAAAACGTGTCAGCTGTTTCATTTTGCTTTATGAAAACACATGCAAACGATTAACGAACATCTGTCTACCGTAACCGGGAAAAAGAATTCAGTAAAAACAAAATTTTACGTTCCGTTTTCGTGTAAGCTGATACAATTTTACGTTTGAAGAAATTTCAAACCCAACAATGTATGTTTAAAAAACTGCCATCTCCTATACTATTTCTCTGCGAAATTTATTACAATTTATTGTAAATAATTATGGTTGAATGGGTAGCCCACCATGAAAAGGTGGCCAGTCTGATCTGTTATGAAAAGTAAATGAAAAAGTGAGACATATGTGATAACAAGAAGAGATAAGGGGGTAAGCGCCTATACGGCGCTGTCGTATCGGCTAATCCATGTTAGCTCTATGTCGTGAAACTAGGGTTTGTAAAGGGATGTCACCCACTCTGCCAGGCACTTCGACCTCACTGTACTAGTTTTAGACCCGGCACGGGTCTAAATTGGTCTGAGCTCCAATTTTTTTGGCATTACGAGAAGCTCAGCCTAGAGCTACCTGGCGGGTCCACAGATTGCGGTTAGTGAAAGGCTTCGTATACGGAGTAGCTACAATTCCAGTCGCGGACAATCAGCGGTATCGAAGGGAGAGTCTCCGTGAGAGGCCGGGTGGCAACGGCTCTTCCTTAAATACTGAGTGCCTGTGATACTCGATGTGACAAGGCAATCTATTGGCGTCTTTTAATAACCAATGGCAATAACTTTCCCACGGCGATCGGTGACCGGAACCAGTTTGACGAGAGTCGAGGTAGCGATACAAATGTGGCTTCAACATCAGCAACAACAAATGATTTCGAAAACTGTGAATCCCTTCCCAGAATTTCTTTTGCGTCCATCGTTATGGCACATAGCCCTGCCTGAAATGTTGTGTGTGTCATAGTATTGCCTCAATCCCGTCCCTGTCTCCTGAACCCTTGCTCAGTCTGCCCAGCGCATCCATAGTGTCCAGAAGAGAAACTTGGCCGAATTCTGTCTCACCATACGGCTAAGGGCAGTGACTGTCGACACATGTCGTCGTTGTTAAATGCCCTCTCAATATTCGAGAAGGCCGCCACCGCGTACTCCTTCAGTTGGAAAGACGTCGCATCACAGCGTGGAGGGCCGTCTCTTCCGACCTGCCCTAGAGTTATGCCTGAAGTTCTTCGACGATAGGCCCCCTCTCACCTTCAAGTCTTTTGTGTCAAAAAAATTGTTTTGTTTGAAATGTCAAAAGCTCGTTACATGTATCGTACATTTGTTCTACATTTGCACTACATTAACGAGAGGATAGTCAGGCCTTTTAAGTATGCTATGTTCGGCCGCCGGGCCGAATCTTATATACCCTCCACCATGGATTGCATTTGTCAAGTTCTTTGCACGGTATCTCTTTATAGGAAAACAAAGGAAAATTAATAAGAATTGCTATGCTATTGGCGCAATATCAGCTTACTAACCGAATCAGACGATATTTGGCAAATATGTTAGAGGTCATAGAAATAGTCACTGTCACGTTAAACAGTTACAGTATAACAAAAAATTGGGTGGAAAATTCCGAACATAAATTGTATATTTGGGGTAAAATCGAAAAAAATTAACATAATAATAAAGTTTATAGATAAAAAGGTGTTTAAAAAATAAATGTACCAGTATGTTATAAAAATCTCTCCAACTGGCCAAAATAAGGTACAAACCTCACTAAAATGAGACCATTTAGTAAACTAGGTGTTTCTCGCACTTTATAGCTAGGATGTGGAAACCTTTCGCGGTTTGTAAGTAGGCACATGGGGCTATTTAAAAGTGGTAAGAACTTTGGAACCGGTGCTATGAGATTTGAGGAAAAAAAAATTTTTTTCCTAAAAATGTAAATTTTGGGACTTCCGCAGGATTTATCGCATCTACATTTAGTTCTCTATAAAACATTCAAAGAAAATAACACCTTCTGGAAGAAAAACAAGTAAAAGCGTGCTAAGTTCGACCGGGCCGAATCTTATGTACCCTCCACCATGGATCGCATTTGTCGAGTTCTTTGCCCGGTATCTCTTTATAGGCAAACAAAATATAATGGATAAGAATTGCTATGCTATTGAAGATATATCAAGTTATGGTCCGATTAGGATCATAACTGAGGTGAATGTTGGAGACCATAGTAGAAGAAAAAGAAATTTCAACCATTTATAATAAGAATTACGTCCCTTAGGGGCTCAAGAAGTAAAATAGGGTAATCGGTTTACATCGGGAGCTGTATCAGGCTATAGACCGCATCAGACCATATTTAACATGTATGTTGAAGGTTATGAGAGAAGCCGTTGTATAAAATTTCAGCCAAATTGGATAATAATTGCGCCCTCTAGAGGTTCAAGAAGTTAAGACCCAAAATCGGTTTATATGCCAGCTACATCAGGTTATGGACCGATTTGAACCATATTTAGCACAGTTGGTTGAAGTCATAACAAATTACGTCGTCTAAAATTTCATCCAAATCCCATAAGAATTCGGTTATATGACAGCTATATCGGGATATCGACCTATATAAACCATACTTAGCACAGTTGTTGGAAGTCATAACGAAATACATCGTGAAAAATTTCAGCCAAATCCGGAGATCGGTTTGGATGACAGCTATAGTAGGTTATGGACTGATTTCAACCATACGTAGCAAAGTTATTGGAAGTCGTAACAAACACCATACGCAAAATTTCAGCTAAATCGTATAAGAATTTCGCCTACTAGTGAGTGGATTAAAGCCTCCCGATATCCGACTCAAATATGGTTGAGATCGGTCTTTATTCATATATATCTGCCATATAGACCGATCTACCGATTAAGGGTCTTAAACAGCTGAATTTATTACCCGATTTCGCTGGAATTTGACACAGTGACTTGGATTAAGCATCCCGTTGTCCGACCAGCTTTCGGTCCAGATTATACTATATTTTGATATAGCTGCCGATTTAGAGTCTTAATCCCATAAACGGAGGATTTTTTGCCTGATTTAGATGAAACTGTGACTTAAACAAGAGTTCTCGGGACAAGATATAGCTACAATATACACCGATCAGCCGATTAAGGGTCTTAAGCCCATAAAAGATGCATTTATAACCCGATTTCGCTGGAATTTGACACAGTGACTTGTATTAGGCCTCCCGTCATCGGACCAGCATATGGTCCAGATCATACTATATTTTCATATAGCTGCCATATAAACCGATCTGCCGATTTAGAGTCTTAATCCCATAAAGGGGGGATTTTTGCCTGATTTCGCTGAAACTGTGACTTGAATAAGAGTTCTCGGGACAAAGTATAGCTACCATACACACCGATCAGCCGATTAAGGGTCTTAAGCCCATGAAAGCTGAATTTATAACCCGATTTCCCTGGAATTTGACACAGTGACTTGTATTAGGCCTTTCGTCATCCGACCAGCATATGGTCCAGATCATACTATATTTTGACATAGCCGCCATATAGGCCGATCTGCCGACTTTGGGTATTAATCACATAAAAAACAGGATTTGTTGTCCAGTTTCCATGAAACTGTTCAATAACTCATAAACCATTAGAGATATACTGGACGATTTTTCTCTTTATCTTTAAAAACGATTATGATCGGTCTTTAAATGAATGTTTGGTAAGCAGAAAAAAATTTGATATACTCGAGGTGACCAACTTGCAAGTCCCATGGATCCGCCTCTGGACCTACTACGATCAAATTCTGCATACTTATTGCAAAAATCCTCAGCATTGACTATGTGAGGTTTCCGTTCAAAAGTTGGTGAATTATTTCCAAGAATTTTCAGTTACACTGTGCAAAATTTTAGCCAAATCGGATATAAATAACGCCATCTAGAAACTGAAGAAGTATTATCAGGAGATCGGTTTATATAGGAGCTGTATCTAAATATTAGCCGATATGGCCCATATACAATCCCAACCGACCTAAACTAATAGCAAGTTTTTGTGCAACATTTCGAGCGTTGGCGTGCTTTCAACTGACAGTCGGACGGACTGAAAGAACTAGATCGACTTAAAATGACATGTCGATCAAAAATATTTATGCTTTATGGGGTCTTAGACCAATATTTCGATGTGTTGCAAACGGAATGGCAAAGGATGGGGGTATACCATCCTATGTTTTTGAGGGATTAAACTTTCATATATTTCGTTACTAGTTTTCGTTCGTTTTTGTTGCTTATTCAATGGTCAAAAGATAACACTTCTGTTAACTCGCATTACTCTTACTATCGAATCAGAAAGAGCCACAACGGCAGTCTAAGTAAATTCATGTTTTTGGATGGGTGCTAGTTATTGAAACTAAACCTTAACCCAGGTTCTGCCTCTTTTAGGTATTCCATTGCAACAACAGCACAATTTTGGGCTATTAAAAAATAATTTCAAGGAATAAGTTCAGCCATTTCCAAACATTCTCAGAAGTCCTCTCTCGTTTAAGATTTCCCCAGAATATGGTTTTCCCCGAAAATGTAACTATAACTGTATACAAAACAACTTTCGTAAAATCTATGATCCATTCATGCAGTTGGTGTAAATGCTTCACATATAGCCAAACTTATTTTACTTTCCATATAGCCGAAGTCTTACTACTATCCTCCTTTGTTGTAAGCAACTGTGTGTACGTAACACATAAACCCAGAAGGTAAATGAAATTGCTTCCTCCATTGTAGAGTGGTGTTAAGTCACATTTGCAAATGCTTCAGGAGAAGCACTCTTAATTTCCCAATTTCATGTGGTTTTAGTGTTCGTAGAAACTTAATTAAAAATTATATTATTCGACGAGATGTTACCAAACAAGTAACCAGAAATTTACACATTTAGTACTTCAAGCACGAGCAAGTGCGTAGTTGCAGCATACACAAGTATTGTAATTCGCACAAACTCTTTGTCTGTGCCAGGCAAACGTAGCGACATCTAAGATGGTTCATTTCACCGTTGCTGTCAATTAACGTCACTTAGTGTGTGTCAGAACAATATGGGAATAATTGTTTAAGGATAACTTGGAATCGACGTATGTTCAATACAATTGAACATACGCACAACACACACTTGCACTTTTTCTTCCACACACACACACACACATACACATACGCGTTATGTCATGTTGGGAAAACTGTACAAATGACATAAATTAAATTATTGTGTGAAACCATGTGAACATATTTCTCATTTGCTGACAGTTGCTGAAGGGTGTTAACATATCTCTGTTATTTTATTAATTGCGAGTACTCAACACTTCTGCCACATCCTATTCACACACACACATACACACGGCCATATACCCATATGTATGTTATTCTCTGTTATTGGGAATTTTATTGAATTGAAACTTTGCTACTAAAGAATGACAACTCATTCAGACTTCCATTAAAACCATAAATGTATAAACTTTAATTGAGATAATTTGCTGGTACTCGTATGCTATGCTGGAGGCTGTTTTTATATGGTGGGCTATTTTTGGTCTACAATATAAATTATCTGACTTTAGGTTAAAAACGGAAGCATTAAAATGTTGTAAATTTGAATTGCAATTACTAATTGCCATTCAATAAGCCAATGCCAATACAATATGTATGTGTATGGCCATAATTGCACCAAGTTTCATTACATTCTTCCCTAGGTAACAACAAGGCAAAGCTATGGCGGAGCAGATTGGCAGCTCCACCTTTTGAAAAGCAAAGCAGCCACTCGCTTTATACCAGCCAGTCGAATACGCCAGAGGTACTTGCAGGCGAGCCTGAAGGGATTCATTGCACTGACACGACTAACCGCAGAATCAGCCAGATGAATCTGGAAATTAGCAGGGTGCTCAACGAACTTAAGCGGAATATGTGGCTACAACACTTGAAGCAATGTAACTAAAGTACCGGTATAGCCAATCTATTGACTGCTGTTACGTCACCCTTGAACCCCGGAATAAGGCATAATAGGAGCTCAATTACTTTTGGCGCGTAACCTGCTAAACCGTCGAATTATTGAGCAATCTGAAAGGGACAAAGCTAGGAAAAGAGCCATGCGCCTTATATGTGGTCTCCAAAACGATGGACAGCCATCACAATTTACCGTTGACGAAAATACGAATGTCATCCGTGGCGTCAAGTTATCCAAGGCGCTGGGCTCCAATGGAGAGAGAGATTTCGAAGACACAACGACTACTATGCAGGCCATTACCGCCAGTGTTGCCGTTTTTGGCAGGATCCACCAGAATTGGTAGGTTTTTATTGTATTGGTGGGTTGGTAGACTGACCTCAATTTTTCGTAGGTTTCCCAAAATATAGATATCAAGTCAATTAGTAAAAAAAAAATTGCCAGGATAACTCAAAATTATGTCACTTCTTTTCGTTTGTTTATTCCTTAAGAGTGAATAATAAAATCATGTATGTCGGGGGGCTTAATACTGTTACATGGGATCTCACACTTTCAAGTTTCAGAGAAAAAGTATGTAAGTTCAGATCTTGACTGTAACTGGTAAGAGTGTCAAGAGATCTCTTACAAATTTCGTAAATTCTGGGTAAGAAATGCCTCTTTTGGAAAATAAAGCCATATGGCAGCTATATAAAAATATGGTCATATCTGGTCCACAGTCACATAATAGGGGGTGTATGCAAATCAAGGCGAATATGGTAAATGTAGATGTAGTAAATGCACATTTATGTGTTCAAAACCTTAAATCGGAAGATTGCTTTATCCAAACTCGGCATGCCTTTTCTTTGAAATTGGGGCAGAAATATGACTTTTATGAACTTGACAAATTTTATTGCGAAATCGGTATAAAGGGTGCTATATTAGGATATAGGTTATCTTTAAAATAAAGGCAGACGGGCGGACATGAATAGATCGTCTATGAATATTATAATGATCTTATATGTATAATTTGTATGTTTTATGTGCTTGATAAAATATGATGTGTCGGATAAAAAATGCGCCTGTTACTCGCTTAAGAGCATAAACCGGCATATCGTTCTAAATGACAGCTATATGTGAATATGGTCCGATATGAGCCATATTCGGTTTCGAATATCGGGGCCCCTAGTACAACTTTCTGTTTCAAATTTCAGCGAAATCGAAAAAAATCCGGCTTTTACGGACTTAAGACCCTTATTCGCCAAATCGGTCTTCATGGGCAAATGTTGTCCGATTTGGCCTATTCTTAGAACTTAGACCTGCGTATATATTTCGATGTGCCGCAAACGGAATGAAAAAAAGCATATACGCCCTATCCTATGGTGATGGGTATAAAAACATATGCCGCATTTTGGCTTGTAGAACATTTGGTAGGTTTGGTAGGATTTTTCTTAAATTTTGGTAGGAAATAATTTTCTTAAGAGGCAACACTGATCACCACACACATTTGCCATGGCTTCAATCAGCCCAGGCCATGTGATAGGACAGTCCTCGTGGCAATGGATCTATCAAAAACGTTCAACACGGTCAGCCATTTCAACCTATTTGAAAATATCTCTAACAAGTCCTGAAAATCTGGGTCACAATTTTTCTGTGTAGTCTCCAGTCGTTTGTGAAATTTAGAAACCTTGTTGACCACGTACAAGGCAATTGGCCGGTCTGTGGTAAGTTATGCAGCGCCAGTGTGGTCTCGTCAGCTCTGTGACACGTAGTGGAATAATATTCAAATCTGTCAAATGCCGCTCTTCGAACTGAGACGGGCTGTCTCCTCAGTTCTCATATGTACCACCTCCTTCAGAAGACAAAGATTCTACCCATAAGAAGACGTAACTACGACGTGATCAAAAGCGTGAGGTCCAGCGCTACAAGAGAGAACCTCCAGCGGCGTATCAAACGGGCGTAGACAAAATTTATACAGATACTGTAGCAGATGCGGTGAATAACTAACGGGTGAATGTAGTCCTTGGAGAGCGACCGCCCCCATTGCACCTGAAGAAATTTATCTTTCCCGGCAAACCAGAGTAGTTCTGGCTCAATTACGTTCCGGCAGATGCAGAGTCCTCAATTGCTACAGAGCAAGGATTAAAGCCAACGTGCAGGATGTATGTCCCGGTTGTGACCAGGGAACACACGTCACCTGTTTAACTGTCCAGCCAGGCTCACTCGTCTCAGACCCAGATCTCTCTGAACGCACCCCATCTTAATCGCAAAGTTCCTGGATCTGGACAGTAAACAGAATCAAGCAGACTGCTATAACAATAACAATAACTACTTAAAAGAAAAAGTAACGCAAGGCAAAAGCCAGGTGGTGACGACTATATAATATTCTACACCAGTGCCAGATTTTAAGACCATTGGATAAAAACTGCGACCTTTGTAAAGAAATTAACATGGACAGACAGACAGACATAGCTAAATCGAATCAGAAAGTGATGATTTAGATTTCTTCCTTTTGGGTGTAACAAACAACAAACAAATGCAATTAGTTATGATATCCTCTGCTAAAGAAGTGGTGTAGGAAAAAATTTCAACAAAATATTCTCAAAACACAAAATGTTTACGAAATTTTTTTAGGAGACAAAATTTTTCGATTCTATCCCACTGTGCGTCGCTGAAATCGGGAGGACTAGTAAGGATCGTCTTCGACGTCGTTTCCAAAGTTAAACTTTAGGTACACTGTGCATCTCTGGACCTTCAATGTATAAGGAAGAGTCTAGGTTAGATGAGTATGGAGGTTTTCACGATTACTGACAGTTGGTTGTTCGCTACTCAGTGTTTGTTTGCCATGCCTCGGAATCATTTAACGTAGACCTGTGCGAGCTTCTCACGAAGGAGGGCTGTACTTGTCTTAGGCCTTATGATGTTGCATGTGTATTAGCTGAGATGTGTATTACACACGGCTCAGGGAATAGAATAAGACTATCAGAGCGACAAAACGTGCCTCCTGGAAGTTTTCAAAGACCAGGTCGATAGCATTCATAACGCCGCCAAGATGAAAAAGTTACTCTCAAAAACTCAAACTGAAACGTTAGTAGACGACATGGGAGTGGGAGCCGAAACAACGGAAGACATGTTGGAGACACCGGAAACTTGGAATAATGAAGTCGATCGGAGTTTTATTATAACGGATTTTTCGGTTAAGGAAGCCTTGAGGAGCTTCAAACCATTTAAGTCACCTGGACCTGATGAAATATTTCCGGGGTACTCCAAAAGGAGACCATCTGGCGCCTCATATGGCAACTATTTAAAAGCGTGCGTAGGACTTGCATATACTGCGAAAGCCTGGCAGGAGGCAAGGGTGGTGTTTATACCCAAGCCCGGCAAGGCAAGTGGTGCGACACCAAAGGCCTACAGGCCTATAAGCCTTACGTCCTGTCTACTCAAAACCATGGAACGCATTGTGGATACCATGATTAAGAGTAAGACATCCAGCCAACTACTTAATTACAAACAGCATGCCTATGTTAAGGCAAGGTCGGTGGAGACTGTCCTGTAGGAGGTTGTGCATAAAATAGAAGAATCCTTCGATTCTTCGAAGATGAAGATGTTGAAGGATTGCATTGACGTCGAGGAGGCGTTTAATAATGTGCCAACCGACACATTGATCCAATCCTTAGACCAGCACCGGGTGGTCCAGGTCCTTAGAGACTGGATAAACCATATGCTAAGTAACAGATGGATACATTGCGGGTCCCATGACATAAATATAAGGGAGAAAGTGGCACAAGGCATGCCACATGGAGTATTTTATCGCTTTTGGTGACCACCATAAATAACTTATTACGGATGCTGACAGAGGAGGGATATGAACCCGTCTGCTATGCGGACGATGTAATAATACTTATAAGGGATAGGAATCTGAACCAGTTATGCAGAAGGGCCGAAAGGGTCTTGCATATGGCATATGACTGGGCTAGACATGTTGTCTTGGCATAAACGGAGCGATGAGGACCACGCCCACTAGAGTACTGGAGGCTTTTCTAGATATCAGACCCATTGACATACAGATTAAATGTGAGACAGCCACTGTGGCTATGAGACTTAAGGCGATGGGATAATGGATTAAGGATGGGAGCAACACATACCATCGTGGTATAATCGAGGCGATGATAGGAAACCTGGAAAGAAGGAAGGAAGGAGGTTTCCGATCGGATACCTGAGACGACACTTAAGGTCCACTGCAAGTCACTGCTGACAGCGGCACAGTGTTGGACTGACGGAACCGTAGTATTGCCGTCTGGAAGATCATGTTACACGGATGGATCAAAGCTAGGGGCAGAGTGGGCCTGGGTGTCTGCATTGCGAACCCAGGGACTGATATCTGTTTTAGACTGCCTGACCATAATACGCTCCTGCAGGCAGATATCCGGGCGATGACGGAATACGTGAGGTGATGTACTAACGCGGTACGTCTTTAAGGACAGTAAAATGGCCATAAGGGCAATAACAACCAGGACGGAAAGGACACGAACAGTCTTGCTGTGTAAGAAGGAGATTAATGCCTTCTCTGAGGATGGCACAATCCGCATTGTTTGGGTGCCGGGCCATAATTTATCAGTGAAGGCCAGAGAACTGCCGTCGATTAACTTGGTTAACCCGAAGCCAGTCGGTAGGACGGGTCGACGTAGTACAATTTAAGGGCGTGAGCGAAAAACAAGCATGTTACACTGTGGAACAGCAAAACAGTCGGTAGGACGATGAAAATCCTATGGGGTGATCCTGATCGTGAGAGGACAAGGCTATTACTGAAAGGAAATAAAAAGGAGGTCAGTATAGCTTATGGTGTCTTAACGGGATACATAGGACTACGAACTCCCTTGTGCAAATTCGGTGCGGCAAGTGATGGCATGTGTAGGGCATGCGGGGAAGATGAGATGTTGGAGCATTTCCTAAGTCATTGCACGGCTTTCACAGCTAACAGACCGGTATTTAGGTGGGGACACGATACCAGACATGAACCAACTTAGGGAGGTGGTATGGAAAACAATTAAGGATTTTGTCAGTAGCACGGAATTCCTTACTTAAAATGTTCTTTTTCGAGGTTTTTTGAGTGAGCAACATGCCGATTATTGGCTTAGGTGTATGTGTATAGTGGGATGGGCCAGATTAATATCTGCACCCTCTTTTCAACTGACCTAACCTAAGAACTTGCACCCACTGATAGGAGTCTTGACAGTACATTGTACTTTATAGTCTAACTTTGTGAGAATGAAGAAGAGTTAGATATGATCGAGAACAAGCAAAATGGGGGAGGAGGCAACTGAAAACATCTGAATTATTTTCACACACATGGTTCTATCGACTTAAGATCACTGTAGGGACTGAATCTAAATTTTTTTAAATCTAAATTTTTGTAAAAAATTCCCAAAATCATATAAAATTTCTTTAACATTTTAAATTATTATTATAATTGCCTTTTTTAACGCCTTTCTCCCACAACTTTCTCGCCACATAACACTACTAACATCGTAAACCTTTTAGATCGTGGTTAAAAGTTATGAAAAGGCTTTATGCGAACCCCTGCATCCTGAGAATTGCTGCCATACATTGTCTTTCGTTTTATTCAAACAAAATTCAATGAATTTTTCTATCCCATTTGAAGAATGAAATTTACTCTTAGATGGTTCCTGAAAATGCATGAAATGATGGTCTTCATTTCATTTAGCTACCTTATGGATACCTTTCCTCCTCGTTACATTGCAAAACAAACACTAGAAGATTTCGATATGGTTTTCACTAAATGTCATGGTTAATGAAATGTCAGTTTTTTTTATTAAATTTCACAATTTTGGCAACATTCTGCAAATACAAAATAACGAAAGTACTCGTACTGGCGCAGTTGGTGAGCTTCAGCACGGATGGAGTGTTACCCTAATACAAACACACACACTTTTCAACTTGCACCTTTATAACTTGCTAATGCCAAAGGCCAAAGAACCCAGTACGAAGAAAAGTGGCACGAAATGTCTTAAATTACAAATGTTCACAACAGAGGTTGCTCTGCAACAAAATACACCAGACATTGCAGAGGAATTGCAAAAGGAAGAACACGAATGTGCTTTTGATGGACGGTCATCAGAGCGTTCGCCAGTCTCAGAGGATGGCGAAAATCGAATAAAAAGTTAACAATGGGATAAAGTATGGAAAAGTAAATTTCATATAAAAGCGTTTCAAGTTTTTGGGTACTTGTCGCCAATATTTTTTGAGAATTCTCTTACCTTTTGGGATTTAGCCAGCAATCTAAAAAGAAAAATATGAAAAAACAAATTATTAGTGTTTTTTGAGAATTGATTTATGTTAC
The DNA here is from genome assembly GCF_963082655.1 of Stomoxys calcitrans. Taxonomy (NCBI): domain Eukaryota; kingdom Metazoa; phylum Arthropoda; class Insecta; order Diptera; family Muscidae; genus Stomoxys; species Stomoxys calcitrans. Next base: position 83,413,599 of record NC_081553.1, on the reverse strand, counting down.
TTTATTAATAGACAACAACAAGTAAAGAAAATATAGCCGGTAGGATCCGTAAAAAATGTTAAAATGTTTGGTTGAAATTTTAGTTACACGGTTATGAGACCGTGTAACTAAAATTTCGAGATGTTCTGAGTTTTCTGAGTGTATTGCAAAATGCCTTGTTTTTTGGTTCTTACCAGCAAGTTACTACAAAATTTATTCCATTCATTGCTAGTTGAGTTTTGACCTGGTCAGGTAACTCCCAAGCTTGCGGGTTGCACTTTTATATCTTTTACCCAAAATAAATGCAAGTACTTTTGTGAGCTTATTAAGTAGTCTATTGGTATTATAAGTAAATGGGGTTTTTCTTATGTATGAAAGTTGTAGACCTAGTGTGCATTGGTGTCCATCTCTACACCTGTTTGCCAACATAAGGACATGAGAATGGCTTGGTAGGCTAGGTTAGGTTGAAAAGAGGGTGCAGATATTAATCCACCCCATGCCACTATGGACATACACCTAAGCCTCTAATCGGCTTGTTGTGCGCTCTAATAACTATACAGTAACCTCTAAAAAGAAAATTTTAAGTTAGGAATTCCGTGCTACTTACAAAATCCTTAATTGTTTTCAATACCACTCCCCTAAGTTGGTTCATGTCTGATGTTGTGTCTCCACCTAAGTACTGGTATCTGTTGGACGCGAAAGCCGGGCAATGGCAAAGGAAATGCTCCAACGTCTCATCATCTTTCCCGCATGCCCTACCCATGCTATCACTTGCTGCACCGATTTCACATAAGTGAGCTCGTAGACCTATGTGTCCCGTTATGATACCAATAGCTATACTGACCACCTTCTTACTTTCTTTCAGTAATAGCCTCGTCTTCTCACGATCTGGATCCCCCCATAGGATATTTGTCGTCCTACCGACCATTTCGCTGTTCCACAATGTTGCATGCGCATTCGTCGCCCACTGCCTTAACTCGGACTGCGTCGACCCGAAAGGCTTCGAGTTAACCAAGTTTATTGACTGCAGTCCTCTGGCCTTCACCGCAAAATCGTATGCCCTTTCATTTCCCCTTACTCCGTTATGGCCCGGCACATAAACGATGCGGGCTTTGCCATCCTCAGAGAAGGTGTTTATATCCTTCTTACACTGCAAGACTGTTGGTGAACTTACCGCCCTGGTTGTTATTGCCCATATGGCAATTTTACTGTCGTTAAAGATGTTCACACTCGACGTCCTCGCGTTAGCACCACAGCACTTCACGCATTCCGTGATCGCCCGGATCTCCGCCTGCAGGACCGTATTATGGTCAGGCAGTCAAAACAGATCTCAGTCCCCAGGCCCACTCTGCTTTGATCTATGTTACACGGATGGATCAACGCTAGAGGACAGAGTGGGACTGGGGGTTTAAAATGGCTTCCTATCCTTTCCTTTGTTTGCCTAAAAAGAGACACCGGGAAAAGAACTCGACATATGCGATCCACGGTGGAGGGTATATAAGATTCGGCCCGGATGAACTTAGCGCGCTTTTATATGTTTGAATTTATTGGGTTGCCCAAAAAGTAATTGCGCATTTTTTAAAAGAAAGTAAATTAATTTTTAATAAAACTTAGAATGAACTTTTCAAATATACTTTTTTCCACTTTTTTTCTAAAGCAAGCTAAAAGTAACAGCTGATAACTGACAGAAGAAAGAATGCAATTACACAAGCTGTGAAAAAATTTGTCAACGCCGACTATATGAAAAATCCGCAATTACTTTTTGGGCAACCCAATATTTCGGTTAAAACAGTGCTGATACTTAATGGTTTTTCTTCTGTAGCTGGTGATTTTCCACACACTAGATAACCGTCTTGGTTCCATTTAAACCACTTGCCATTTTTATATAGGAGCAATATCTAAATCTGAACCGATCTTAACCACAATATTTAATTTTCATTCTTGCACCAAAAAGCGCAATGGCAAAATTTCGTGCCAATTAAACAATTGTCACCATTGAATAATAGTCTAGTGCCCATTGAAAAGTTTTTCGCTCATGTGTAAAACTTAAGTTGGGCCCTGGAGGAGCCCAAGAAATCTAGTCGGTAGATTGGTTTTCATGGATACTAACAGAACTTATTGAAAACAAATTCACTAGAAACCCCAAATCAGTAATTTTCAACCCACTGTTCTAAATTAACTGAAACTAAAAAAATAAAAACTTTTTCGCAAAAGTAAAAACCATTCAGTGGCAGCAGAGCAAATAACGCCACATTTGTTAGCCTTTGTAGTAGAATTTTGTTGTCAGCAACAGCAGACAACAGCGACATTAGAGGAAAACTTCTTTTGATCTGAAATTGTGTCTGCAATTCAACCGGATATTAAAAATATAATAGCGCCAACTTATTTGAAAAGAGAAATAGAAAATACAAATTCCATGCCAGATGAACGGATGGCAGGATGTGATCTAAACCAAGATTTAGATGTAACTTCAAAAGAATTGAAAATTCTCCTTCTATTCTGTATTGATGAAGAATGAAAAGCGAAAAACCACATTAAATTGTAAAATACTTAATTTACCATTTAGAGACAATTTCAAAATGACATTAACAGGAACAAGTTTCACTCCAATTAGACTTTAAAGCAAATTTCATTGATATTTTGTCTTTATCGAACATTGAGATAAAATTTAGTAGTTAGAGAAAATTAAATTGAAAATTTCATTGAAATTTTGTCTTTAGAGAAAATTTCACTGAAATTTTGTCTTTAGAGAAAATTTCATTAAAATTTTGTCTTTAGAGAAAATTTCATTGAAATTTTGTCTTTAGAGAAAATTTCATTGAAATTTTGTCTTTAGAGAAAATTTCATTGAAATTTTGTCTTTAGAGAAAATTTTATTGAAATTTTGTCTTTAGAGAAAATTTCATTGAAATTTGTCTTTAGAGAAAATTTCATTGAAATTTTGTCTTTAGAGAAAATTTCATTGAAATTTTGTCTTTAGAGAAAATTTCATTGAAATTTTGTCTTTAGAGAAAATTTCATTGAAATTTTGTCTTTAGAGAAAATTTCATTGAAATTTTGTCTTTAGAGAAAATTTCATTGAAATTTTGTCTTTAGAGAAAATTTCATTGAAATTTTGTCTTTAGAGAAAATTTCATTGAAATTTTGTCTTTAGAAAAAATTTCATTGAAATTTTGTCTTTAGAGAAAATTTCATTAAAATTTTGTCTTTAGAGACGATTCCTCCTTCGATGCTTCACTAGCTGAAGCTGTCGATGTACTTTTTGAGTTCCGTGCTTCCCCGCTGGCGCACACCTTGAGCTCAGTCCAACTGAATGACCCACCCGAGTCCTGGGTCCCGTTTCGATGTCATCCCCTCGTATCTCGATTGTGGCAGGGGTATTTTCAGTTTCCACCAATCCGCCAGACTTTAGCGATGTGGTCGATAGTTCCTCAGGCAAGTGTTCAGCAACAACTGCTGAGTCGTCTCCTTATTCCCCAACCCCACCGCTTCTACAGACCTTCAGTTTCAACTTGTTGAATCCGTAAGATACAAACCCTTCCGACTTTTTGAGGTCTCCGCGACAGCCAGAGTTACGTACGAATACTGCATGTGTCCGGTCACCATCAGCCTCATCCAATCTACCAATCTCCCAGTCGGTGGTAGAAAGATGGGGATTACATTCTCTTAGTCTTCCAAGTATCGATTCAGGATCTGAGGGAATCCTCGGTTTCCAAGCATGAGCCATAGATCGAGAAGGAATATCCTTCCTTCGATCCATCTTGACTAAATCTAGTGCTGCACCTGGCCAGATCTCACCAGTCCTTTTTAGCGCATAACGAAACATTTCAATTGAGCGGTGGTCCCCGAAGGCAATTAGTCTGTATCGGCCCCGTTACCAGCATGCATCGTCACAAACTGGAGGAGACCCAGGAAAGTCCGCAAGGACATTGACTATCCCACTCCAATTATTCCCAGGTATACAGCCCTGTTCTTCTCCCTTGACGACAACTGCCATAACCAAACTGTCCCTAGCGACATTAGCAAAGGTTCTTGGACCCATCTTACTATTGTTGGCCCTAGCTCTTTTAGGCCCGGGATGCCCTCCAGGTGACCGCAGTCTTTTGGATGACAGCGGTTCAGTTTCCGAATCTAGACGTGCAGTCTTTGAGGTAGACTGTGCAGCGAATCCCCGAGCCCAATCTAGGGAGTCTCTCTCCTTATTGGTGAGAGTCTTAGGATCATTCGCACCAAGCCTCTCAATAAACCTGAGAGCGATGCGTCTTCTATTATTCCAGTCTCTTAAAGAGCCACTGCAGCGCAGAGGTTAGCATGTCCGCCTATGACGCTGAACGCCTAGATTCGTATCCTGGCAAGACCATCAAAAAAAATTTCAGCGGTAGTTTTCCCCTCCTAATGCTGGCAACATTTGTGAGGTACTTTGCCATGTAAAAACTTTTCTCCAAAGAGATGCCGTACTGCGGCACTCTGTACGGACTCGGCTATAAAAAGGAGGTCCCTTATCATTGACCTTAAAATTTAATCGAACAGCACTCATTGATTTGTGAGAAGTTTGCCCCTGTTCCTTAGGGGAATGTTCATGGGCAAAATTTGCAATTTGCTTAAAGGGCGTGTTGGTTTAACGGGGAAGGCCGATGGCGTAGGTAAATTATAGGCATGCGAAAAAGGAATAAGTTCGGCCTTGTCCTTAAGACTTGAACCAGGTGTCTTCGTCAAAAGCCCCTGCTGACCAGTCATCTGTCGGCTATTGGAGCATGGAGCAGCTGATCCACCAGTCGAGGTTTCAGTAGCAGACAACATGCTAAGGCCTGATACCACCACCGCAGCTGTTGGATCATTGGAGTCCATTCTTAGCCTACTCTCGGACTCTAGATCTGTCGCTCCACTGGAAACAGGCGCAGATCATCAACTGCCTAATGGATACCTCTATTGTAACTATCCTTGAGTGACTTAAATTTTTTTCCAAAAATAATGACCTATTACGAGTTACAGGAAAATTCTTGCGGGGCGAAACAACAAAACATCCGCTCTACTCAACAGTTCAAACAAGAATCGCGTCTTTAGAGATAATTTCATTGAAATGATGTCTTTAGAGAAAATTTCATTGAAATTTTGTGTTAAGAGAAAACTCATTGTCTGAAAATTTATAAATAACCAAAAAAGGTTTTTATTGGGGAAATAACCAATAAATATTCACGTATTGGGAATTTACTCGGTATAATCCCATCTCTACATGTGAATAATTTGTTACGACTGACGTCATGCGAAACCAACAGAATATTAAGAGGGATATTTGGTGGTTATCTATTGTGTCTCACAAGTTACAGAGAGTTCTACAAGTTGAATCCAAAGTGTAAGGATTGTTACAAAGATCCTGGGCAATGATCGATACCTCGTAGAAGATGAAACATGGTGCATTTGAAGATGCATAGTGCATTATAAACACACTGCTGTTCATTGCTCCTGGAAATTTCTATACATTTTCATTTATTGTACCTTTTAGCCTTCAACTCAAATGAAATTTTTTTCTTTTTTTTTTCAATTTAAGATTGCAGAACACTTCTCAATTCAATTAAGCTTAGAGCAGCGTTATACAGACTACTTAGAATGCTTTAATTTAATTTGCCTAATTAAATGAAGTTCACTCAACTGTATATTTAATATGCTCGCGGTAATATTTGAAAAATTATTATGAATTGGTTTTAAGAGGGAAAACAGTCTGCCCCCAGCCACTCCATAGGGGATGACTACTATAAACATTTCCCGTTGTGGCTGAACAATCGTTTAAACTCTTAACTTTATTTATGCCATAGTAGCAATTATGGCATAAGCAGCGGCTATTTAAGCAAACGTTTATGTGCCACCAACATAACGAACTGAACTTCCGTTTAAATGCTTCTTACCACGTTCATAATTCACTTAATTTCTTTCCATTTCCACCAAAGAGTCATTTACACGCAAAAAAAAAATTCGATTCAAGTAAAGTAAACTTCTTCGAAAAAACGTTGGGCTTTGTTTACGATAAAAGTACATATTTTTACGCTAAATTCTGGCAATTTATTACAAATATAAACTATTTTTACCCTGACAATAACTTTCGTTCTTGATATATAGAACACTAGGCGAACTGGACCCGATCCGCTGCGCCTTCCATAACTCTCTAATATCTTTTTAGGTAGGGGACACTTCGTCCTGAATACGGATATCGAATTCGTGCCATCGTAGCATATGACGATGAACGTGTTCGAATCCTGACGAGAACATCGGACAAAGCGCTGTTTATCCCCTCTTAATTTGGCGACATTTGCGAGGTACAATGCCATGCATGGTAATTTAAAAAAATTTCCCCAAAGAGGGCTATAAAAAAGGTCCCTTATCATTGAGTTTAAACTTGAATCGGAAAGCACTCAATGATGTGTGAGAATTCGCTCCTTCTCGGTTCCTGGTGGTAATGATCTTTCTTAGGGTAATGATCTCATTAGGGGAGAGATGGCACCTCAGACATTTCGACTCAAATATGGATATCAAATTCGTTCTTTATTTCCAACGGAAATGAAGTTCAGTTTAGCGGATGCTTTAGGGTGTACCCCAAAACACGTGGCTCCAATATGGGATATCAAATTCGTTTTCTACTCTCAAATACCTTTCATTTGGGTCCCATATTGTCATACTGGGTCAAATAACCCATTTGACATATCTTTAGGAGGAAAAGCGCCACCTAGACTTGAATGCAAATTTTAATGTCATATTCGTAATCTACTCTCTAATACCTTTCATTTGAGTCCCATATAGCCTTGATCGCCTAATATGCCCATTTGGGGGTATGAGGGGGTGGGTTACCTCCCATTACTTAGACCTAATGTTTTATGCCATATGTAATCTACTGCCTAATACTTTTCATTTGAGTCCCATATTGAAACGAACTTCTAATATATATGCTTAGAGCAGTTTTTGGGTTGGGGGCCCGCTGGGTACTTGGACCCAACTTTTAATACCATATTCGTTTTCTGGTCTCCAATACCTTTCATTTGATACCCTTATTAGGCCCATCGGACCACTTTCGGATATGGGTGTCGTTTTTGGGGTTAGGTCCGCCTCCACCCGATACCTAAAAATTATATGGCCTATGTTTCCTTCCAGACAAACGTACACAATCTATGAACATTTTAAGAAAATCGGTTCAGCTAAGTATAGTCATAATGGGTCTAATGGCGTTTTTGAGGGGTGGCGTATCCCCCTATACTTCGATCTGATTTTGTATGCCAGATTCTATTCATTTGAGCCCCATATTGAAATGAACGTCCAATATGTCTGTTTGGAGGAGTTTTGGGGTTGGGGCGGCCCGATGGGTATTGAGACCCAAATCCTAATACCATATTCGTATTTTACTCTCCAATACCTTTTATTTGATATTTATATTGACCCGATCGGTCCACTTTGAATTTTGGGTTCTGTTTTTGGCATAAGGGGGAGGGTCCGTCCCCCGTCCGACAACGACAAATTATATAGCCTATGTTTCCTCCCAGACCAAGCTACACAATAAGCGATAATTTCAATCAAATCGGTTCTGCAGTTTTTCAGTCTATACGGAAAAAACTAACCGAGGCCCATATATCCTCTGCTTTGCGCAGAGGCGATAACGTAACCAATGAGGTTCTACAGAGGTGCGATTATTGCTAGTTGAAAACTTTAACCAATACCCCGCCATGGCGACGTGAAATACCGTCCACTACGGCAATTTTTGGAAGCCCGAGATATGCTATATATCCGTGATTGGCTAATGTGCCCATTTTGGGCGTTTTTGTGGGGGTGGGGTGACCCCCTATGCTTCGAAATGAATTTGTATGCCAGATTCGTTATCTACTCCCTCACAGTTTTCATTTGATACCCATATTGTCCTTATCGGTCCACTTTAGTTTTTGGGGTAACGGTGAAGGGTCCGCCCTCTTCCGTTATAAATAAATTATAGAGCCTTTTCCTAATTCCTGACCAAATTCGTAACCTACTTCCGAATGCCTGTCATTTGAGTCCCATATTGTCATGACCGTCAAATAAACCTATTTTAGGTGGTTTTGGGGCTGGGGCGGACTGCCGGGTACTTGGATCCAACTTTTGTTATGAAATTCGTACTGTACTCTTGAATACCTTTCATTTGAATCCCATATTGTCCTGAACGATCCACTTTTATTTTTGGGTAGTACTTTTGGGGTAAGGGGAGGGTCAGCCCCCCTTCCGATATCAAAAAATTATATAGCCTTTGTTTCATTCCAGACCAACCTACACAATCTGTGAGAATTTCAAGGTAATCGGTTCAGCCGTTTTTGAGTCTATACGGAACAAACAAACTGCAATTATGTACAAGCCCATGGTCTTGCTTGCGATTACTTTCTTGTGTACGTACACAGTAGTGCGCAATGACTGGCATATGCGTTCACTCATTCTCTCTAGAAGGATAGATACTAGAATATAAATATTGGTCCAACAAATGAATTATCGTTTGCGGAAAACGAAACACTTTCGCTAACAAAGAGATTTTGGTTTTACAGCAAAAGAAAGTTCCTTTTACCGCAGGCGAAGCTGCTAAAAGGCTTACAATAAACAAAGTTAGTTATGTTCAAAAATACTTCGTCTATGGTTTACGTTTGATAAGTTGATGAGAAACGTAACACGTTTACAATGGAAGAAAAACTTCGTGATAAAAGTACTTTGTTTGTCCTAAAAACATTCCTGCATTTTTGTTCCGCACTCGACCGAGCTGTTCAATATACTGACTCTTTGCTCAGTCAAAACAAAAAAGGAAAAAATGTTGTTTGTAATAATGTATGCCAGTGATAACTGCAATTATGTACAAGCCCATGGCCTTGCTTGCGATTACTTTCTTGTGTACGTACACAGTAGTGTGCAATATTGTGAGTATTTTTGCCCATGACTGGTCTATGCGCTCACTCATTCTCTCTTGTAGGATAGAGAATAAATATTGGTCCGGTAAACGAATAATCGTTTGCAGCTAACGAAACACTTTTTGGCATCAAAGATATTTTGGTTTTACCACAAAAGAAAGGTCCTTTTACTGCAGGCGAAGCTGCTAAAAGGCTTACAATAAACAATGTTAGTTATGTTCAAAAATACTACGTCTATGCCTTACGTTTGATAAGTTGATGAGAACGTAAAACATTAAAAGAAAAACTTTGTGATAAAAGTGTTTTGTTTGTCCTAAAAATATGCCAAACGTTTTATATTTTTTACGTGTAGTTCAGCATACGCCCTCTCTACTCAGACTTGTTGAGTAGACCTCTTCTAGCATAGAAGTGCAGAAAATATTGAATTTAATTAAATTATGACTTGATTGGATGACTTCTCGTTATTTGATTATACTTTTTTCTATCCGGGCTATCCATATTTGATGGCATCTTAAAGTGAGTTTCTGTTATAAAATTTTATTTGAAGCAAATAATTGCATTTATTTGTAATTCCTGCAGGTAGGTATGCTGCATGCAAATGCATTTAACTTGTCAGTTATTATTCGCATACAGGAAAACGGATACTCTATATGAGTGTGTGAGTGTATGTGACACATGTAAAATAATTGTGTGCGAACTGACTGTTTTTCGTAGAGGCTCTATTACACTGTATGTAGGCGTCTTATGACATTTCTAATTTAGCACATGTAGAGTTTTACATGTCATGCGATACAAATGAAACTGACATATGTAAAACACTTTTCAAAATAGCACCTGTAAATTTTTTGGTTAAGAGCGTGCTCTATGCCTTCTGACAAAAGCATAGAGAAATGAGCTATTTTTGTTGTCAGTCGAATGAAAGCAACACCAAATTTATTTTTTTTTCTCAAATTTATGATTTAACCACCTTTTTTACAACTTTTGCAAGTTTTGCTCATAATAACATTAGATTTGCTCACATTTTTTTGTTCATGTTATACGAAAATAACATACAGGTGTGATAGCAAAAATAATGAATCCTAAGTAAATGACAATTTTGACAAACATTTTAAATTACATGTGATTGCAAAAAGTGGCATGTGATAGGAAAACTACATACTGTGTAATAGCGGCCTAAGGAAAATGCTTTAAAAGGTTTTACGCATATGTATCTAGTTTAATTCTTTGGCTAGTTTAAAGGCTTTGTTCTCTGTCTCTTCTGTTGTATCACAATGTACTAAATTTGTCTAATTGAGTCTTATTTCAGACTGCTGCTAGCGACAAACAAAACACGGTTTTTATGCCAGTCTCCCTAATTGTTAACCGCCAGAGACTTGAGGATTTTGTTATACCCTTCAAAGGTATGGAAGGTTAAGTAATTTTGTCATTCCTTTAATAACACGTAAAAATATTGAAATGCGACCCAACAAAGTACACAGAAAATAAGTTGGACGTAAATTTAAGATTTTTCCTTATTGGTAACAAAACAAGTCAAAGAAACCAAACTTTTGAATAAGAGTATTATGTTTAAATATAATTTTCTATTCACTAACGGACACGACCACCCGTTTAAAAATTTGATCATTGATTGATTCTTGTTTTACTTCACAGATGACTGTCCAATTGGTATTTTTATACCCTACACCACCACTGTGGTACAGGGTATTATAACATTGTGCATTCGTTTGCAAAGCGAAGAAGGAAAAGAGCTAGACCCATCCATAAGTATACCAATTGGTTTAGAATCAGTTCCTGATTCGATTTAACTGTCCGTCTGTCTGTCTGTCTATGTATTCTTGTAATCAAGGTACAGGTCGCATTTGTTGTTCGATTTTCATAAAAGTCTCGTTTGCAAAGTCACTTTCATCGAAATCGGATCTGATTTGGATATAGCTCCCATATATATCTTTTCTCCGATGTGGCCTTTTAAGTCTTTAGTATCCACAATTTTGGTCCAATCCTTACAAAATTTAGCATGAGATGTTTCTTAAGACGTCTTAATATGCGTTTCATCCGGTTTGGCCTATTAAGGCTGTAGAAGCCACAATTTTGGGTCCAATCCTTACCAAATTTTGCATGAAGTGTTTTTTGTGACGTCCCAATATAAGTGCAAAATTTTATAAAAATGGGATCAGATTTAGATATAGCTGTCATATATATCCTTCATGCGATACGCCTTTTAAAGCTGGAGAAGCCACAATTTGGTAAGTTTCATCCTGCAGAGTCTTATTAATTTTGCAGGGATACCAAGCTCAGGCATGGCTTAAAATACCTTTGGACGTTAAGGGGTATGGAAAGCGCCTTTATGGTCAACAAAAATATGGTAGGTGTTGATTTGACCTCCTAGGGTCTTTTCCAGGATTTGGCGCAGTGTGAATATATGGTCTATGGTGGACCTACCAGGTCTGAAGCCGCATTGATAAGACCCAATTATCTCACTGACTTTAGGTTTTAAACTTTAATCTTCTACCGAGATTGCGCGGACAAGCTGATGCATTCGCCTTATAAGCGTGTCGCCCCCGGTCTTAAATAGTTCAGCGTGCTACCGTCGTCTCCTGCTGCCTTGTTGTTCTTCAGTCGGGTCATAGCTACTTGAACCTCATTCCGACTATGAGGTAAACATTCTATAATATCATCAGGGATTGGTTCTGCGATATCCTCTTCGCCGCCAACGTCGGACACTAGCAGCTGCGTAAAATGTTCTTTCCGTATCCTCAGCACACTATCTATGTCAGTTACCAGATTTTCTTCTTTGCCTCTGCAGGAGGATGTGCTTGTACTAAAGCCATCGGTTTGATGTCTGATTGTTTGGTAGAATTTCCGGACTTCATTCTGAATCCTGTACATCTCTATTCGCTCACACTACCGTCTTTCCATTTCCTTTTTCTTTCTGCGGAATAGACGTTTCCTCTCTCTCCTTTTCTCCGGACACCTCTGATTTGCTACTGATTTCAGGGTTGCTCTGTATGCCGCATTCTTAATTTCAGCAGCATCACGACACTCTTGGTCGTACCATGGGTTCTTTGGAGGAGGCTTCTGGTACCCAACTACGGATTCCATTATGTCATCGGGAGAAGGAGTGCTTTCATCAAACAGTTGTGTCAGTCGAGAGTATTACTATGCCGTTGCCATCTATTGCGTTTGCAGCTTTTCAATGTCCAGCTTCCGTGCAGTGTCAGATCGTACTGTTAACGCGATACTCAAACGGGTGCGAAACTTTGCAACAACAAGGTAAAATTTCAAATTTTGCCCATTAACACTCCACTAAGGCACAGGGGCAAACTTCGCACATATCAATGAGTGCAGTCTCATTTAAGATTTAAGCTCAATGATAAGCCGAGTTCGAACAGCGTGCCGCAGTGCGACACCTCTTTGAAGAGAAGTTTTTAAATGGCATAGTATGTCACAAATGTTGCCAGCATTAGTAGGGGATAACCACCGCTTACAATTTTTTCTGATGGTCTCGCCGTAATTCGTTCAATATCATAGGTGGACATGGTAACCTCTGTGCTACGGTGGCCTCCTTGCTCCAACAAGGTAATGATCCGAATCTATATTTGCTCCACGTTTAATACGCTGGATAATTGCCTCCATCTATCACAACATGATCAATTTGGTTTCTCGTGTTTCGATCGGGTGACAGCCATGTGGCTTGATGAATATTTGTATGTTGAAATCTGGCGCTTCTAATTTCCATGTCTTTTGCCGTGGCGAAACCTACTGGACTCAATCCACTATCGGAAGTTTCTTGGTGTAGGCTAAATTTTCCGACTGAAGGACCAAATATGTGTTCCTTCACTATCTTCACATTAAAATTTCCCAGAACGATTTTAATATCATGAGAGGGTCAACGGTGGTATTCTCTCTTAAAATGCTCGTAAAAATATCTTTGATCTGCTCGTCCTTCTGACGTAGCATGGGCACAACAAAGGCTGATGTAGGAATACGGGGATTTTATGCGGATTGTGGCTAGCCTCTCATCTACCGGAGTAAAGCTGGAGACAAGGTGTTTCAGTCTCCGACAAACCACAAATCCACAGCCAAATTCATGCCTCGTGTTATGGCAGCTATAGCATAGTTCATCACCATTTGGTGTTGTAGTGACGCCATTCCTGGCCCAACGCGCTTCCTGTAAGGCGAAAATATCTGCCTTGTACTTCTCCAAAACATCCGTCGACGCGCATACTCCATCTTCTCTATAAAGAGTGCGGATATTCCAGGAGAAAATCCGCAAATCTTGGTCCTTTATTCGTTCGCGTGGGTCGTCTATGTTTGGGGAGGCCGTTCTTACTATTCTGTTGTTACTCAGAGTAATTCTTATATTTTTCCGGCCCAGAGCCACAACAGCATGGGTTTTGTAGTATCGCACGTGTATCCCTCGATGTCACGGGCCTTTTTCTCAAAGATCCGACTCTCGCCTCCGGCCGCCCCTTACCTGGGAACAAACGCTGATATTGGCCATTGGTTATTTGAAGGCTTATTAACTTAGGCCGTAATAGGGCCAAATCTGTTCATATTTTGACATAGCGGTCAAATTAGCCGATGTGCTGATTGAGCTTTTTGAACCGCGATTTGGTTGAAATTTTTATACCCACCAACATAGGATAGATCGAATTTAGTTTGAAGATCAGCCAGAAGCATTGCAAGAGCTGCCAGTGCATCCAGAAAAAGTCACCGTTTGGAGCGGTTTATAGGCTAGTGGCATCATTGGACCGTACTTCTTCAAAGATGATGCGAATCACAAATTAACTGTGAATGGTGAGCGCTCTCGTGAGATGATATCCATCTTTTTTTTTGCCCAAAATGCAAGAGCTTGACTTGCATGACATGTGGTTCCAACAAGATGGCGCCACATGCCACACAGCACGCGTAACAATGGACTTACTGAGAGGCGAATTCGGTGCACATTTTATTTCGTTTCGGGATCTGTCAATTGGCTGCTTTAATCGTGCGATTCAACGTCTACAGACTATATTTGTAGGGCTTTGTTAAAGCTCATGTCTATACAGACAAGCCCGCTTCAATTGACGCATTGGAAGATAACATTGAAACTTTTAGTGGGATACCGGTCGAAATGTTGGAAAGAGTACGCCAAGATTGGACTAAGCGGATGGAGCATTTGAGGCATTCATGGTCAACAGTTGCACGAAATAATCTTCAAACATTAAATTAGTACTGTCCTATCGATTCAAATAAAGATTTCATGCATTTTTCTAAATTTAATGTGTATTTTTGAAAACTTTCCTATAGCTCTTAAAAAGTCACTCTTTACAAACGGTGTATTGCATACATAGTGAAAGCATTGTCCCATAATTTCACCAGTAAACTTAGTGTGCAAATAGCGCTAAGTGGCTTGAGCTTCCCTTACAAGGCTACTATAAATGCATGAAAGCTGTGGTTAACACCCTAGCTAAGTTGACAGTGAGCTCGGATTATCAGTGCAGGGGTATTGGGACAATGAACAAATTTTGTTCATTGTCCCAGACTGCAACCTAGCCTTATTTTGTCTCTATTTATGTGTGTTTCAGTTTCATAAAACTTGTCTACAGGAAAAACCAGGCTGTGCTGTTAAGTTTCAAAACATTTTTATTGTCTATGAAGTAGAAAATTTAATAACTCCTTACAAGGACATTTACTGGTATCTCACGTACATACCACTCTTACATTTATGGGAATGAACATAATTTTCCTCTTTTATTTTATTGAATATGAGTGCGCATAAAATGGCCCTTCATAGCCAAAGGGTCCTTAATATAAATTATAAATCGATTTAAATTTCCAAGAATTATTTTACCTCTACTCAAAGCACACAAATCAAACGCAATCAAATCAATGCTAAAATGACGTACAGCAGAAGTAAATTTTATTACAGCACTGGATTTCGATTCCACGAACACATGACATAAAAATAGCTCACCTTCGACCGCACTGTGATAACGAAGTTCGCAGCAAAATTCCTCAAGGACTTCTTTACATTGTCAATAAATCTTTCATAAACAATAATCGAATAATCAATAGAAAATATTTACATCGTCTTGAGCTTGTCCTTTCCCTGCCTACTACTACTATTGCCTGTAGGCAGACATTGTAATGAAATAATTTCCTCTGACAATCATTGCGAGAGTAAATTCAATATTAAGTCCAAATATTCAATCGTACATTTATTTACTTTGTCTTTGCATAGATATTGGGTTTTGGTCATTTTGAAAATGGCTTAAGAGGGAAGAGCCAAGAAACCATGCAACCATTTACACTCAAGCAAATTTGTTATTCAAAACAGCAAAAATGTTTGCTAAAACAGCAGTTTTTGTGCGCTGAAAATGGGAAAGCAGACATTACTGCTGTTTCTGCAAACATAGGGCTGCTGTATTAGCAAACATTTCTAACTGCTATTTCAACTAGCAAAATGTGCCGTTTAGTGTACGCAAGTCTGCTGAAAAAAAAATTGTCTGCTACTTTATATGGATGCCACATACTTGTTGTGATTACCTTAGCCATTATTTTGAAGTTTTTTTAGAATATTTGTTGGAAGAGATGAATTTTATTTGTGGAATATTACTGTAATGAAGCTACCAGATCCATCCATGGATTTATATTTCGAAATTTGGCTGAGCTAGCTCTGGCATGACCTTTTGTATTTAAATTTAAAGAAAAAAGGTTGTGGAAAGTATGCATTCAGAGGTGATTTTAAACATCCACTGAGACACACATTTACATTTGTTTTATTTTTTCTTATAATATCCCCTTCATAATTAAGCAGAAGTCATTTTCAGCAAACAACAGACTTTCCAGCAGTTAGCCTGCTACTCTGAAATTGCAGTAATACTGCTGTAAAAGCAGAACTACTTTTACAAAAGCAGCATAATTAACTACAAATATTCAGCAGACTGTGTTTGTTATTTTCAGCTAACCTTCTTCTATGACTGTAGGGAAGAAGAATTTAATAAAAATGTTCGAAATGTTTTCTAAAACTTAAAATTTTATATTAATTCTAATACTAACTTACACTAAAAAATGTTTGTCCTAACTTTAAAGATTCGAACCAAAAATTAACAAACTTAATTTAATGAATGAAGAATTCTTCTGTGTCAAGGCGTATACATTGGCGGATTGCATTGAGATCGGGGGGGCGTTTAATAATGTGCGGACCCACACATTGATCCAATCCTTAGACCAGTACCGGGTGGACCCGGTCCTAAGAGAGTGGATAAACCATATGCCAAGAACAGGTGGATAAATTGTGGGTCCCATGACATAAATATAAGGGAGAAAGTGGCACAGGGTACGTGGGCCTGGGGTCTACATTTAGAACCCAGGGACTAAGATATCTTTTAGACTGCCTGACCATAATACGGTCCTGCAGGCGGAGATCGGGGCGATCACGGAATGCGTGAGGAGGCGTGTTACTAACGCGATGACGTCGAGAGTTAACAACTTTACGGACAGTAAAATGGCCATAGGGGCAATAACATCCAGGAGAGTAAGGTCACGAACAGTCTTGCCTTCTCTGAGGATGGCACAATCCGCATCGTTTGGGTGCCGGGCCATAACGGAGCAAGGGGGAATGAAAAGGCAGACGATTTGGCAGTGAAGGCCAGGGAAATGCCGTCGATAAACTTAGTTAACCCGAAACCATTCGGGTCGTCCAGTCGGATTTAAGGGCGTAGGCGTAGCTCTGTGGAACAGCGATACAGTCGGTTGAACGGCGAAGATCCTATGTAGTGATCCGGATCGTAAGAGGACGAGGCTATTTCTAAAAGTAAGTACGGCAACAGTAGATTTCAAATCTGACGTACAAAATCAGATCGAAGTATAGGGGTCACGCCACCCCTCAAAGACACCATTAGACCCATTACGACTATATAAAATTTACTTGGCTGAATCGATTTTCCTTAAAATTTCACAGATTGTGTACGTTTGTCTGGAAGGAAACATAGGCCATAAAAATTTTAAATATCGGGTGGAGGCGGACCCTCCCCTTTACCCCAAAAACCCCACCTATATCCGAAAGTGGTTCGATGGGCACACTACGGGTATTAAATGAAAGGTATTGGAGACCAGAAAACAAATATGGTATTAAAATTTGGGTCCAAGTTCCCAGGACAACCAACCCCAAAACTCCTCAAAACAGATATATTCGAAGTTCATGTCAATATGGGGCTAAAATGAAAAGTATTAGGCAGTAGATTACAAATATGGCATAAAACATTGAGTCCAAGTAATGGGAGGTCCTCCACCCCCAAATACCCCCAAATGGGCATATTAGCCGAACATGGCTATATGGGACTCAAATGAAAGGTATTAGGGAGTAGATTACGAATATGATATTAAAATTTGCGTTAAAGTCTAGGTGGCTCTTTTCCTTCTAAATATACATCAAATGGGTTATTTGACCCATTATGACAATATGGGACTCAAATGAAAGGTATTTGAGTGTAGAAAACGAATTTGATATCCCATATTGGAGCCAAATATTGTCGGGTACGCCCTAAAGCACACCCTAAACTGAACTTCATTTCCGTTGGGAATAAAGAACGAATTTGATATCTATTTTCAATGCAAAATGCGGGTAGCCGCCCCAGCCCAAAACACCCTCCAAACGGTTCATATTTATCGGCCATGGCAATATGGGGCTCAAATTAAAGGGATTTGGAAATGCAGCACGAATTTGATATCTACATTTGAGTCAAAATGTCTGAGGTGCCATCCCTCCCCTAATGAAAACATTACCCTTGGGAAGAACATTACCACCAGGAACCGAGAAGGGGAAAATTCTCACACATAAATGAGTGCCTTCCAATTCAAGTTTAAACTCAATGATAAGGGACCTATTTTTATAGCCGAGTCCGAATGGCGTCTCGCAGTGCGACACCCTTTCGGGAAAATTTTTTAAATGACCATGCTTGGTATTGTACCTCGCAAATGTCGGCAACATTAAGAAGGGGATAAACACCGCTTTTTCCGATGTTCTCGCTTGTATTCGAATGCGATATCCGCATTCAGGGCGAAGTGTACCCACCCTAAAAAGAATATTAGAGAGTTAAAGAAGGTGCAGCGGAGCCGGTTCGGCTAGAACTTTATATTAGTGTATATCGCCCTGTTGTATGTTTGATGCATACTATTGAATACTGGCTTGAGGTCGGCTTAGGTCGATTAATTTTTTCCAGGTGACCAGTCCGGAACTTTTTGGGGTGCAATTGATAGTAGTACTTTAAGGCTACGAAGTCTGACCGGAGACTTTAATCTGGTACCACGGGTGTCAGGTGCCCCTGGAACTTTGGTTCCAGCCTGACAATGGTGAGGCCTCCGTATAAAGCCACGTGGCGGCTGTGGTTTGTACCCAAATCGCGGGTAGAGCATAAGCTTGGCTCCATAGATCGAAGGGAGACTTAGGTAGTGCTCCGCTTCTAACCAAGGAGGTTAACACGTCCAAATACGTGTGGGGGTGTTGGTGGACGCATTGTATTGACCCTTGGGCCTTCGTCTTCGCAGGTTTGGGCCACGATGGCAGGCATCTGCGTTAAACACGACATTCGTGTCAAAATCACGTTAGCGGTCGAACGCGTAAAGCTAGCTGCTTGAAACTTTACACAGATACTTACTATTGATGTAGATCGTTGGTGATTGCAAATGGGCCAAATCCGTTCAGATTTATATAAGCTCCCATATAAGCCGATCTCCCGATTTGACTTCTTGAGCCCCTGGAAGCCGAAATTTTTTTTTCGATTTGACTGAAATTTTGCATGTAGTGTTCTTTTATGACTTCCAACACAACTGTACCAAGTAGGGTCCGAATTGGTCTATAACCTGATATGGCTTCCATATTCACCGATCTCCCGATTTGACTTCTTGAGCCCCTGGAAATCTCAATTTTTGTCCGATTTGGCTGAAATTTTGAATGTGGTGTTCGGTTATGACTTCCAACCCCGTGCTGAGTATGGTCCAAATCGATCTATAATCTGATCCAGCTCCCATTAAACCCGATTGCCCGATTTGACTTTTGAGACGTTACAAGCCCCAATGTTTGTCCGATTTGGCTAAAATTTAGCATGTAGTGTTGTGTTATGACTTCCAACAATTGTCCCAAGTACGTGTGTCAAAATCAGTCTTTAACCTGATATAGCTCCCATGTAAACCGGCCTCTCGATCATCCTTGTTCGGTGACTAGAAGCTTTTAATTTTGTGGTTTGATAGAAGTTTGGTATGTAGAATAAGATTATGCCTATCAATTAAATTTATTTTGTCTAAATTTCTAATTTAGCAGAATGCATAGTGATGGGTTCCCAAGATTCGGCCCGGTCGAATTTAGAACGCTTTCACTTATAAAGATTAAAATTGAATAAACACAAAACAACTTAGGTCACTTTCTAAATGATAAGAAATAAATCAATTTATGGCCAAGTCGGCATGCCTAAAAGTGGTCAATCAAAGCAAAGAAAATGCAACGATAAGTAAATGTCTGCAAAAGATGAAATATTGAATTTAGTTATTGTTTGATTGGTCAACAATGCAAATAATAAGAAAAATTCCAAATACTCAATTTAATACAATATGAATAATTTTCTATTTATTTAGTAAAGGCCGTAGAAGAAAGCAGCAATGTACAATTTTTGCGGTATTAGGAGATAATAAAAATATTTTTTGATTAATACTTTATTAAAAATATCTTTTCAGAATTTCATCCCAAAATATTTGATTTTGTTATTTGTAAAGTTCTCTTAAATGCCTATTTGCTGTCTATTAAAAATCTATCAAGTTGAAGCGTATAATGAATGCGTTTCTTTCACTCCAAAAGGAAAAAAAATGGGAGCAAATGTTCGATTCGCCTCATTCAGCCCTCAGTTATGACTTTTTGGCCTTCACACATTTTTGGTTGTACTTTTTTTCTGCTGGTCATTGGTCGTCTCGCCTTGGCTATTGGTCCAGCACCATGGGTGTTCACCAGGCTGTTCTTATTTGCCTGTGAGAAATTTTTGATTATTATTTCGATTCCAGCAGGTGTTACTGTCATGCTGAGCTTGCTGTTTTTCATAAATTTGGTTTTTTTGCACAAACAATGATTGTTTTCATGGCTCAGTGCGAAGCAACGCCAGAGGCGTTATTTTAGCCAAGGCTAATGCATTAGTAAGAACTAAAAATTGTTTTTAAGGTTGGTAAAGAGATGCCATACCATCAGAAAAAAAATTTCAGAGGTGGTTTTCTCCTCCTAATGGTGACAATATACTACACTCGACTGACCCAACTGCTTGATGATGATATAATGGCGCAGTGGCAAACTATTGCCCACTCCATGGAAAATGCCGCGAAATCCTTACTTGGGTACCGAAAGCCTCCTCCAAGAAACTCATGGTACGACCAAGAGTCTCGCGATGCTACTGAAGCCAAGAATGCGGCATATAGAGCAAACCTGCAATCAGCAACAACGCGCCAGATGAAGGAGAGGTATCGGCAGAAAAGGAGAGAGAGGAAAAGTCTATTCCGCAGAAAGAGAAAGGAAATGGAAAGACTTGAGTGTGAGCGAATTGAGATGTACAGGAGTCAGAATGAAGTCCGGAAATTCTACCAAAGAATTAAACATCATACCGATGACTTTGGTGCAGGCACATCCTCCTGCAGAGACAAAGAAGGAAATCTGGTAACTGACACAGATAACATGCTGAGGATATGTAAAGAACATTTTACCCAACTGCTAGTGTCCGATGTTGACGGCGAAGAGGATAACACAGAACCAATCCCTTATGATGGTATAGAATGTTTACCTCCTAGTCAGAATGAGGTTCAAGTAGCAGTGACCCGACAAAAGAACAACAAGGCAGCAGGAGCCGACGGGTTACCCGCTGATCTATTTAAG
Organism: Stomoxys calcitrans; assembly: GCF_963082655.1. Lineage (NCBI taxonomy): Eukaryota > Metazoa > Arthropoda > Insecta > Diptera > Muscidae > Stomoxys > Stomoxys calcitrans. Next base: position 83,392,830 of record NC_081553.1, on the reverse strand, counting down.
ACCGGAGGCGACACGCTGATAAGGCGCATGCATCAGCTTATCTGCGCAATCTGGCTAGAAGAACGCATACCCGATGATTGGAACCTCTACTATGTCCCGTACACAAGAAAGGAGACAAGACGGAATGTGCCAACTACAGAGGAATATCCCATCCCATACAAGATACTCTCGAGCGTACTGTGTGAAAGATTAAAACCTAAAGTCAATGAGATTATTGGGCTCTATCAATTCGGCTTTAGACCTGGTAAATCCACCCTGGACCAGATATTCACACTGCGCCAAATCCTGGAAAAGACCCCAGAAGGACAAATCAAAACCTAATATCTCTTTGTTGACCACAAAGCCGCCTTCGGTACTCCTTTATGTTCAAAGGTATTTCAAGCCATGTCTGAGTTTGGTATCCCTGAAAAATTAGTAAGACTCTGCAGAATGACACTTGCTGATACGCGTCCCTCAGTAGCAATAGGAAAGAATCTCTCCGAACCATTTAATACCAAACGAGGTTTCAGACAAGGAGACAGCCTCTCGTGTGATCTCTTTAATATCCTGCTGTAGAAGATTATACGAGATGCAGATCTGAATAGATATGGCACACTAATCACAAGTTAAACACATGCTACTCGCCTATGCCTTTGAAAGAATCGAAAGAGAGCCGGTGAAAATGGGTCTGGCAGTAAATGGACATAAGACGAAATAGATGGTTTCAACTCCCAAAAAGCCTTGCGCAACCGAGCAGATAAAGAAAATGGAGAAAGTTGGGAACCACAACTTTAAGAAAGTCAGTAACTTTATCTACCTCGACACCCTCGTACCCTAAACGAATGACATGAGTTTTGCGATTAAGCGAAGAATAATACTGGCAAACACATGCTACTTTGGACTAAGTAAGCAGTTTAGAAACAAGGCCACCTCTCGACAGACGAAGACTACACTATACAGGACACTGATACTATCCGTGCTGTTATATGGTTCTGAAGCATGGGTACTTGTGAAAGCAGAAGAGGAAGTGCTTGAAGTGTTTGAGAGAAAGATTCTTCTAAAAATATATGGACCAGTTTGCGTTAATGGAGAATGTAGGCGACGTATGAACCACGAGCTGTATGATGACGATAGCATAGTTACACGCATCAAAATACAACGGCTGCGTTGGCTAGGTCATGTTGTCAGAATGGATGAAGAAGCTCCATCAAAGAAGTCTTTTGAAGGCAAACACGGTGGTACACGCATACCGGGAAGACCAAAAGCCCGATGGAAAGATCAAGTGGTGGGAGACACCTCGAAACTTGGTGTCAGAGATTTTAGAATGGGCGCAGAAGATCGAGGCGCTTGAAATGCTATTCTACGTTCGGCTAGTGGAATAATTCTGTAATGTAAAGTAAAAGCTGACAACATTTGCGAAGTACTATGCCATGTATTGGGTTGCCCAAAAAGTAATTGCGGATTTTTTAAAAGAAAGTAAATGCATTTTTAATAAAACTTAGAATGAACTTTAATCAATTATACTTTTTTTACACTTTTTTTCTAAAGCAAGCTAAAAGTAGCAGCTGATAACTGACAGAAGAAAGAATGCAATTACAGAGTCACAAGCTGTGAACAAATTTGTCAACGCCGACTATATGAAAAATCCGCAATTACTTTTTGGGCAACCCAATAAAAATTTCTCTCCATATGGGTGTCGCGCTACGTAACGCCGTTCGGACTCGGCCATATAAAGGAGTCCCCTTATTATTGAGCTAAAATTTGAATCGGACTGCAGTCATTCATATCTGAGAAGTTTGCCCCTGTTCCTTAGTGGAATATTAATGGGAAAAATTTGCAATTTGCGCTGGTTTTCCTATGAGTTTCTGTGGGTGGTGATGGTAATGAGTTCTTCTAAAGTAGAAACCAAAAAAATTATGCAAATATTGTCCCAGTTTTTGAAAGTTTTCGCTAACGCTCCTGTTTTTACGCCACCCATATCTTAAGGACAATATGGGAGGAATAAAAAAAACACTTTTTGCGGTTAGAAGAAAATAAAGTGATTTTTCCTGCAAGTCATCCTTTATTTAAGCCACAAGAAAACACTTAATATTTTTTACGCGGAGCACAAAATGAAACGAAGCCATGCTTCTAACTTTGTAAAAACCCAATAAATTTCGTTGGTGTGCCAACACAATAAACGCTGTTGAAAATTAGTTTTATGAATTATGCTTTTTCATCGTGACCACAAATTAAATTTAACGTCATGAAAATCATCACAGACATAAATGACTTTTTGTTGTAGGTGTCACAATTCTAATGCCACCTGCAAATGGCTGTTTACTTTGCCAGCTAGACTATGATATTTAAATTTTGATATAAACGTTTTTGGAAGATATTTTAACTGAATAGAGTTTTCTTCTGTATGCGAAAACGTTTTGTTTAAAATTTATATTTTAAACTAGCCGAACCAGGTCCGCTCCGCTGCGCCTTTTTTAACTCTCTAATGTCTTTTAAGGGTGGGGACATTTCGCCTTGAATGTGGATATCGAATTCGTGCAACTGTAGCCTATGTCCGCTGAAAGCCGGCGTACGAATCCTGGCGAGAACATTGAAAAAATTGTAAAGGGGTGGTTATCTGCTGGTTAATTTTCAAGGTACAAAGCCATGCATGGCCATATAAATTCTCCCTAAAGAGGTGTCGCACTGCGGCATGCCGCTCGGACTTGGCTATAAACAAAGGTCCCTTTTACTCTCTTCCCAATTGCCTTTCTTTTCGTAGCTCTCATATCACTTTGGTAAATATTTCCTGTTTACGGTGTATTACGGAGGTAGGATGACCACCCAGACACTTGACAAAATGCAAATTTGCCCATGAACATTCCATTAAGAAACAGGGACAAACTTCTCACATATCAATTAGTGCTGTCCGATTCAAGTTTTTTTAAGCTCAATGATAAGGGGCCTTCTTTTTAAAGCCGAGTTCGAACCGGCGTGCATCAGTGCCTCACCTCTTTGTGCAGAAGTTTTTACTGGCTGACATACCAAATGGTACAGTAACTCCCAAATGTCGCCAGCATTAGGAGGGGATAACCACCCAAGCGTTCAGCGTTATATGTGGGCCTCCGTAGAAGTACCTTAAGGACCAAGACACATGGCCCTTAAAGTAAATATAAGCTACGTGATCCACTTTCAAATACATTTTATATGAGCTCCATATTGGTGCGATCGGTTACTAAGTTCTGTTTGAGGGTGCGGTGTACCCCAGGGTCTTTGTCCGGAAATTGAGTATAAATTTCCCGAAAATCAATCAATTTCCACCACAAATAGCTTTTATATAATGGCTCTTCAATTGGATATCAAATTCGCTTTTTTCTCTCAATCACTTTTCGTTTGAGCTCTAAATTGTCGTCATTGGTCTACATACCCATTTGGCCGGTTTTGGGCGGCCCCCGAGGCACCTGACCCCAAGAAGAGAAATCAAGTTTTGTTTTTGGAGACTGTAAAAGTGCAAAAAAATATTCGAACGAATAACATTATAATTCTCCAAGATCTCATGTTTTTAAAAATTTGGGTAATGAGAAGTGATTTTAAGGGGAGGAATGGCACCTCAGTCATTTCGACTCATATCAAATTCGTGCTGCACTTGCAAATCCCTTTAATTTGAACCCCATATTACCATGCTCGGTATATGTGAAGTGTTTGGAGGATGTTTTGGGGGTGGCTTTGCCTGAAAAAGATATCAAATTCGTTTTCTACTCTCAAATACCGTTGATTTGATCTCCATATTGCCATAGTCGAAAATGAAGTTCAGTTTAGGGGCTGCTCTATGACGTACCCCAAAGCATTTGGCTCCGAAATTGGATATCAAATTCGTTTTCTACTTTCAAATACCTTTCATTTGAGTCCCATATTGCCATAATGGGTCAAATAACCCATTTGACGTATCCTTAGGAGGAAAAGCGTCACCTAGAATGGAACGCAAATTTTAATTTCATATTCGTAATCTACTCCTAAATACCTTTTATTTGAGTCCCATATAGCCATGACCGGATAACATGTTCATTTAGGGGTATTTGGGGGTGACCTCCCATTACTTGGACCTAATTTTTTATGCCATATTTGTAATCTACTGCCGAATACTTTTCATTTGAGTCCCATATTGGAATGAACTTCGAATATATCTGTTTAGAGGAGTTTTGGGGTTGGGGCGGTTCGCTGGGTACTTGGACCAAAATTTTAATACGATATTCGTTTTCTAGTCCCCAATACCTTTCTTTTGATACCCTTATTGTGCCCATCGGACCAATTTTGGTTAAGGGTGGCGTTTTTGGGGTAAGGGGGAGGGTCCGCTCCCATGCGATATCTAAAAATTATATAGCCTATGTTTCCTTCCATACAAATCTACACAATCTATGAAAATTTTAAGAAATTCGGTTCAGCCGAGTCCCATATAGTCAAAATGGGTCTTATGCCCATTTGGGGCGTTTTTGGGGAGTTGGGTGACCCCTTATACTTCGATCTGATTTGTATGCCAGATTCGAAATGAAATCCCGAATACCTTTCATTTGAGTCACATTGACATCAACGTCCTATATGTCTGTTTGGGGGAGTTTTGGGGGTTGCGGCGGCCCGATGGGTACTTAGACTCAAATTTTTATACCATATTCGTATTCTATTTTCTAATACCTTTCATTTGTTACCTATATTGTCCCAATCGGTCCACTTTTGATTTTGGGCGGTGTTTTAGGCGTAAGGATGAGGGTCTGTCCCCCTTCCGATATCGAAAAATTGTATAGCCATTCATACCATTTATTGTCTAAAGATATCTGCATATGTTCGACAGATATGCAGCGGATGTCGAGACCTGAAGTATGCCTATGCCTAATCTGTGGCGGCAACAGGTTATACCATGATGTTTGCTACTGAATTCCAAGCCGCACCAGTCCAGAAGACAACAGGTGTGCAGAAACAGCCAAAGACTTATGAGAGCGATTTGCCGGTGGCCTAGGGCCTTCACTATCTTAAATCTTTCACCATTAAGGAGGCATACTCCTTCAATGTGGCTAATGACATAGTATACTGGCTGGAACAACCCAAAAAAAAAAAAATCAGGTTTCAATCCATCAAGGATACAGTAGTCATTCAAAAGCCGAAGGCCACCTGGTGATCATCCCATCCCCAAGAGAAATGGCGAAAATATACGTCTAAACCTTTTGCTTATTTGCTAAATATAAACCCTTAAGGGCAGTTATTAAAAGGGAGGGAAAAGGCTACATACCTGGGAGCTATTATAGTATATGGACTGTCACCTGTATAATCCAAAGTCCTCACGGAATTGCATGGAATGTAACGGCACATGTTAGTATCAGGACCGAATCTTTCGGTGATCAGCATCCACCTGAAATAAAAAAAATTGGTAAGATTTTGGCAGTAGCAGCGCTGGGTTCGATCCAATAAATAAAAAAAATATTAATAATAATAAAAGCTTACTAAGTTCTGCCTGGCCGAGTCTTGGGAACCCACCAGCTTGGAATCTGCTAAAAAATTATTCAAAATAAATTTTACTGAAGGGCATAATTTTATTCTACATGCCAAACAAGCAAAAATTTAAATTCTAGGAACCCAACAAGGAGCTCGAGACGGGTTAATATGGGAGCTAAACCAGGTTATGGACTGATTTGGACCGTACTTGGCGCAGTTGTTGGAAATCGTAACAAAACACCGCATGCAAAATTTCAGCCAAATCGGACAAAAATTGCGGCTTGTAAAGGCTCAAGAAATTAAATCGGTTTATATGGAAGCTATATCAGGTTATAACCGATTTGGATCGTAGTTGACAAAGTTGTTGGAAGTCATAACGGAACACTACATGCAAATTTTCAGCCAAATTGGACAAAAATTGCGACTTGTAAGGGCTTAAGAAGTCAAATCGGGAGACCGTTTTATATGGGAGTTATATCAGGTTAAAGACCGATTTGTACTTTGCTAAGTACAGTTGTTGAAAGTCATAACAGAACACTACATGCAAAATTTTAGGATAATCGGACAAAAATTGGGGTCATTTAAGCCGAGTTTTAAAAAGCGTTTCAATTTTGAAATGGATGAGTAAGTCACTGTGATAGCAAATGCAAATATTGACCATAAACATTCCACTACGGAACAGGGGCAAACTTCTCACATATCAATAAGTGCAGTCCGATTCAAATTTAAGCTCAATGATAAGGGGCCTAATTTTTATAGCTGAGTCCGAACGGCGTGCCGCAGTGCGACACCTCTTTGGAGAGACGTTTTTACCTTGCATAGTATCTCACAAATTACACCAGCATTAGGAGGAGAAAACCACCGCTGAAAAAAATTGTTTTTGTGATGATCTCGCCAGGATTCGAACGCAGGTGTTCAGCGTCATAAGCGGATATGCTAACCTCTGCGCTACGGTGGTCGCAATGATATTACAATGGGCTAAAATGTGCAAGGGGATCCGATTGTTGATAGCCACTGAAATCTAATTTTACCTGATAATACGCTTGTATATAAAGTTTAATGTACAATATATCAATGATTTTTAAATGAGAAACTGCAACCATTTATTGACTTTCTGTTTCTCAAATCTCCTTTAGCTATGTGTCAAATTGTAACTTTTCCAATCGTTATTTTGTGTGATTGGGGTTAAGTTAATAGGATTTTTATGGGTATTTATTCACAACTAAAGTATTTAGCTTCTCTTGTCGGAGACTCATTTAGGGAAATATTTTGGTTTCAATTGTATTTCTACTACCACACAAATGTGATTTACTAGTCACCTAAGGTGAGTAAGCAATGTCAAGAACATTCACTGAACACCCACTCAAATACACAACCATCTCACTTATCACATAGCAATTTAAACCAATCGTTTGTCTGATATGTGTATAAGGGTGATGACTTTTTATACTCTCCACCATAGGATGGGGTATACTTATTTCGTGGTTCCGTTTGTAACTCCTCGAAATATTCGTCTAAGACCCCATAATATATATATATATATATATATATATATATATATATATATTTATTTGATCGTCATGAGATTTTAAGTCAATTTAGCCATGTTTGTCCGTCTGTCTGTTGCAAGCACGTTACCTTTCGAAGGAGTAAAGCTAGCTTGAAATTTTACACAAATACTTCTTATTAGTGTAGGTCGGTTGGGATTGAAAATGGACCATATCGGTGCATGTTTTGATATAGCTGTCATATAAACCGATCTTGTATCTTGATTTCTTGAGCCAATAGAGGGCGCAATTTTTATCCGATTTGGCTGAAATGTTGCATGACGTGTTTCGCTATGTCTTCCAACAACTGTACTAAGTATGGTTGAAATCGGTCTATAACCTGATGTACCTATTATATATAACCTATCTGGGGTTTTGACTTCTTCAGCGTCTAGATAGCGCAATTCCTAACCGATTTGGCTGAAATTTTGCATGACATGCTCGTTATGTCTTCCAACAATTGTGGTAAGTATGGCTTAAATCGGTCCAAAACCTGATATAGCTGCCATAAAACCGATCTTGAATCTTGACTTCTTGAGCCACTAGAGGGCCCAATTCTTATACGATTTGGCTGAAATTTCGCATAACTTGTTTTGTTATAACTTTGAAAAATTGTGCCAAATATATTTCAAATCGATCCATAACCTGATGTAGCTGCCATTTAAACCGATCTTGACTTCTTGAGACTCCAGAGGGCGTAATTATTATCCGATTTGGCAGAAATTTTGTAAAACGGCTTCTTCCATGACTTTCAATATACGTAATGTCCGTGAAGATAAATTTGAAAATAACTTAGCCAAGACACAAACCTGACATTTTAACAGAGCTATGTTAAGTGATTAACAGAGCACTGGTACATAGGTAGGGGCTAATTCTGGTATTAGTTTGTATCACCTATCTATGACAAGTTCACTGCAATAACGTTGTAAAAATGGGTCATAGGTCTTAAAAAAATATTTTTGGCGTAGAGGTTTGAGGGTTTGGCAGATCGTTTTATATTAAAAATCGGCAGATCGTTTTATATTAAAGCTACATCAGGTTAAAGACCGATTTGGACCATATTTAACACAGTTATTGGAAGTCGAAACAGAACACCGCCTGCAAAATTTCAGTCAAATCGGGCAAAAATTGCGGCTTGTAAGGATTCAAAAAGTCAAATCGAGAGATCGGTTTATATGGAAGCTGCATCAGGTTATAGAACGATTTGGACCGTACTTGACACAGTTGTTGGAATTCATAACAGAACAATACATGCTCAGAACAGAACACAGGGGCTCAAGAAATCAAATCGGGAGAACGGTTAACATGGGAGTTATATCTAAATCTGAACCGATACGGCCCATTTGCACTCTTCGTCGACCTACATAAATATTAAGTATCTGTGCAAAATTTCAAGCGGCTAGCTTTACGCGTTCGACCGCTATCGTACTTTTGACAGACGGACGGACGGATAGACATGGCTACATCGCCTCAGAATGTCGAGACGATTCAGAATACATATACTTTATGGGGTCGCAGATCAATATTTCGAGGTGTTACAAACGGACTGAGTAGATTAGCATACCCCCATCCTATGGTGGTGGGTATAAAATGGGCAATTTACTTAGTCCCTGAAAGAATGTTTTATAATTTCGCTCTTCTAACCTAGCACTAAAATTGCCTTTCGTTGGCATGCAAGCTCATATGAACAACTCACTGCATATTTCACAAATGTAATCCAAGTTTCGTGTTCCTGCATGTGAGCTTTCAAGTTTGAGGGAGTAGGAAACATGACGAACATTTCTCACATTTGAACTGCAGTAGCAAAAGGCATTAAAATATCATTGTGGACTAGTGTATTTCCGTGGACTTGCATCTAACCGAAGTCTTTCCTTGGGGGCAAGGGTTTTGGACACTGTTTGCAAGCAAACTCATTGATCCTCTTTTGGGCCGATGTTATGGGGTTCTTCACGTTAACTTCCTGGCGATAGCAGTTGCCGCAGAAATCACAACGTTCCAACAGTATGTATAAACTTGTGTCTGATTTGCCTTCAGGCAGACGGCCCACTTCTAACTTTACCTAGTACTCTTGCTTGGCGGTTCGTCGGTCAACTTGTCTATATTCCTTTAAACTCTTTTTTTTCTCTTGTTTTATTTTGCAAAAACTAGGACCTTGAGACTGAAATGTATGTTTTTTTTTTGATTTAAAGAAAAACGCGAATGTTGCGAATATCGATAGTTTGCCAGCTCTAAGTGGCATGCCCCAGAAAAACCTCGTTATTGGATGCTTTTTAAGTCCACTACCAAAAAACGGAGAGAGAGGATCGATCAAATTGCTCTAGAGTTCAAGGCGCTATACAGCAAAACATTGAACTTCTCGGATATATGTGATCAAGCCAAAACTTCTGAAAGGCGCCGAGTGCTGCAAAAGAGAACAAAACTTTAGGTTTTTGAAGGAATTGTTTGACATATCTAAGGTAACAATTGCAAGTTTAGCGAAAGCCGCGTTGACTATGACAGCGGCAAACCTGCTGGTGCCAATAAAAACATAAAACACCCATCCAAGAGGGCAATGAAAGCGACTGCTTCCACAATGACCAACTCAGCGATACTTGATTGTTCCGAAAGTAGTACGAACTCATTAGACAACAGTAAAGATAGTCCTTGGAAGGATTACAATGCAACATCAATGAAAAAAAGGAAGCGTAACCCAAGAGGCATTGCAAAACGCCTTGTTACACGCTCAAAACTGCCATTCCATGGAACGGCAAAGGTCTGCCACCAGCTTTTCGCTGAGGGCATTGAAATTCCAACCCTATGTCAGTTAGGAATTCATGAGGCTATATACAAGGAAGCTGCTCAGGTGAAGGTTTTCTTGGGAAGCACACTTTATCTGTTGAAGTGGAGCATGCACTTTGACGACAAACACCTAAGCCGTTGAATATCAGGCCTTGGTTTTGAATTAAGTTGACTGCGCCTAAATTAAAAGATTTTGTAGCTTTGAAGGGCTACCCATAAGCTATCAAATGCTTGAAAACACACTGAAAACGGCTGAACCGATTTTCTTGAAATTTTCACAGATGGTTCCGTGGTGAAAATAGGGTACTCATCTTTTTGATATCTGAAGGGGGCGGACTCTTCCCCTTTCCCTTATTTTCAGAAACGCCAGATCTCGGAAAAGGGTGGCACGATTTAAGAGAAATTTTATGTGCTCTCTTAGAGTAACCTTAAAACAAAAATGCGTATCCAAATTTCGGCTGGGGTACCAGGGAGGGGGGGGGGGGGTCACCCCGCCCCCAAACCTACCAAATATATATATAGATCAATCACGGAAATATGAAACACAAAGGTTTTTAAGATTAGAAAACGTATGTGATATCCAATTTTCGGACCAAGTGTTTGGGGGACTACCCCAACCCCCAAAACACTACTTAATCGGACATATTTACCGACCTTGGCAATATGGGACTCAAACGAAAGGTATTTGCGAGTAGAATACGAATCTGTTATCCAAATGTGGGACCATGTTTCTGGGGGTCCACAACTTCCCAAAACACCCCAAAATAGGACTTATTGACTGACCATGACAATATTGGGCTTACGAATCTGATATCCAAATGTGGGACAAGTGTTTGAGGGGCCGCCCCTCCACAAAAACATCCCCCCAAAAAAGGACAAATTTACGACCATAGCTATATGGGGCTCAAATTAAAGGTCTTTGGGAGTAAAGTACGAATCTCATGTCAATAAACGGGAAAAAAGTATCTATGGCGCCACCCCACCTATATATGACGTATTTGCTGACCATTGTAAAATGGGGCTCAAATGAGAGGTATTATAGAGTACAACACGAATCGGATATATATTTTCAGGGCAAAGTCGCAGCAAAGGCCGACCCATCCCCCAAAACACTTCAAAACCGGTCATGTTTGCCGTCTAAAGAAATATGGGGCTCAAATGACAGGTATTTGGGAGTACAATACGAATCCGATATCCAAATGTAGGGCCATTTATATTGGACACCGCCCCTTCCCCAAAACACCCTCCAAAGGGTTAAAATTTAGCGACCACGCCAATACGTAGCTCAAATGTAAGGTATTTGAGATTAGAAAACGAATTTAATAACCAAATTTTGGGGTCAATTGTTTGGGGGACCCCTCATCCTTTAAACTCCCTTTAAATCAATGGCAATATGGGGTTTAAATAAATGGTATTTGAGAGAAGAGCACTATGCTGATATTTCTTTTAGGGCCAAGTGTCTGGGAGACCACCTCACCCCCGGAAACACCCCCACATCCGACATCATAAGAATATCCGGTTGAAATGAAGTGTTTTAAGAATGGAGTTCATCTAACATTTAAACTTAAATGACCTTAAACCCTCCGAGCGAATTCGTAGACCAATAAAGATCACATGGGATTCAGATAAAGGCACTTATGTTGTTATTCTGTTAGTCGAGCTATATACACATACTATTCCTATTTCCGTAGCATGGTAATTCACTAAAAACTCTTTAATTCTCAAAATTAAATATTCAAAGAATAATTTTGTTCCATATAAAGTAAAACAAGACGGTTTAGCTGGTCTTATATAAAAACCCATGAAAATGTGATACAGGGTATGAGGTTGTAAAAAAGTCATCACCCTAATGTGTATGTTTGAAATACATCCTTTTAAAGGATATATCCTATAATTCGTTCCGACTCTGACATTGTAAAAATACGGTAAACAATATTCAGGATATGCCAACACAATTCTTGTGTGAGGCCATCTTCGCCATCCTTCTCATTTTAACCAGGTCCAGACTGGCCAAACCAAAGCAAGTCAACAAAGACCAAAATGCTATAAATAAATTTCAAAATGGGTATCGGGCAAATGTGATGAGATTTTTCTGTTCTATGTACTGCCTCAAAAGCATGTCACACAACAAAATGCGACATTTCTTCATTACAAAGTTGTTAGTTGTTGTTCCTGCTCTTCACCAAGGACTTGGTTGAATATCCTTCAGGCCAAATTGCTGTTGATACATACTACGAATGGTACTCTAAGTTAATGGTAAGTATGTTGGCCAAGACATCGTAGTAGAGGAAAAGCAATTTCTGCATTTTATTGTCATTCATATTTTGCTTTGGCAATCGAAGATCAAATTAGGTTTCTATGTGTATTGAAACAGTACAACTCTCATTTGTAGTTATGGAATATGATACGGGTGCCAGTGTGCGACGAAACAGTGCAGGTATATAATGAATACTGTTCTTAATATGGTAATGAAATTTCATTTTCACAAAATAATTTCGTTGTGAATTGTATTTCACAAAAAAAAAATCCTATAATTCGAACTTCACAAAAATTTTGATAAAATGTTAAGTTCATACCTATTTGATTAAGAAGAAATTTCAATTTCATTAAAAATTCATTTTATAACTTAAGTTTGGAGAATTTTTTTTATAGATTTTCTTTGTTCTTTTTTTTAATTCCACAAAGAAATTTTTTACATTCAGTAAGTATTTCGTCAAAAAATTTTGGAAAACTTGATTTTAAAACAAAGTTTTGTCATGTTTCTTGGAGGCCACCGTAGCGCAAAGATTAGCATGCCCGCCAATGAAGTTAAGGTTAGGTTTGGTTGAAAAGAGGGTGCGGATATTAATCTACCCCATGCCACTATGGACATACACCTAAGCCAGTAATCGACCAGTTGTGCGCTCTACATACTAGGGTTGCCCAAAAAGTAATTGCGGATTTTTCATATAGTCGGCGTTGACAAATTTTTTCAACGGCTTGTGACTCTGTAATTGCATTCTTTCTTCTGTCAGCTATCAGCTGTTACTTTTAGCTTGCTTTAGAAAAAAAGTGTAAAAAAGTATATTTGATTAAAGTTCATTCAAAGTTTTATCAAAAATGCATTTACTTTCTTTTAAAAAATCCGCAATTATTTTTTGGGCAACCCAATATAAAGTAACCTCGTTAAAGAAAATCTAAGTCAGGAATTTCGTGCTGCTTACAAAATCCTTAATTATTATCCACACCACGTCCCTAAGTTGGTTCATGTCCGGTATTGTGTTCCCACCTAAGCACCGATGGCAGTTATCCGCGAAAGCAGGGCAATGACATAGGAAATGGTCCAATGTCTCATCATCTTCCCCGCATGCCTTACACATGCTATCAATCGGCGCACCTATTTTGCACAAGTGAGCTCCTAGTCCTATAAGTCCCGTTATAATACCGAAAGCGATACCGACCTCCTTCCCACTTCCTTCCAGCAATAGCCTCGTCTTCTCACAATCTGGATCTCCCATAGGATTTTAGGCGTCCTACCAACTGTTTCGCTGTTCCACAGGGTTACATGCGCTTTCGTCGCCAACGCCTTTAACTCGGACTGCGTAGACCCGAAAGGCTTCGGGTTAATCAAGTTTATTGACAGCAGTTCTCTGGCCTTTACTGTCAAATCGCCTGCCCAGTTATTTCGCTTTGACACGGCACCCAAACGTTGTGGATCTTGCCATCCTCAGAGAAGGCGTTGATTTTCTTCTTACATTCCAAGAGTGTACGTGATCTTACCCTTCTGGTTGTTATTGCCCTAATGATGTTCATATTCAACGTCCTCGCGTTAACACCACACTACCTCACGTATCCCGTGATCGCTCGGATCTCTGCCTGCAGGACCTATTATGGGCAGGCAGTCTAAAACAGATCTCAGTCCCTGAATTCTCAATGTAGACCCCCAGGCCCACTCTGTCCTCTAACTCTGATCTATGCGTTTAAAATGATCTTCCAGATATCAGTACTAGGGATCCGTCAAACCAAGACTGTACCGCCGGCAGCAGTGCCTCGCACTCGACCTCAAGTGTCGTCTCAGGTATCCGATCGGAAACATTTCTTTCAGGTTTCCTATAGTCATCTCGATTATACCGCGATGGTATGAGCTGTTCCTGTCCTCAATCCATTTTGCTATTGCCCTAGTGGGCGTGGTTGTCATCGCTCCGCCTATGCTTACGTTGCACTTTTTCCCTATCACAGTCTACCTAACTACTGAGGAGTAACTGACCAATACTTAGGTCTAGTCACGCTTCTGTGGAGCCAGTGAACTATCTTCGGATTTAGGCTCGATTTCGATGACAACATCTGTGAGCCTTTTCGGTACGCCCCTGTATGTGACACTTCCAAATCAGTTTCCTGTTCGAGATCACTCCTAACTAAATATTTGACCTTGTCAGATATCGAAATCGATCTATTGAAGAAACGTGGTGCGTTAAATTGACCCACCTTCGTGTTCCTCGTGAACAGGCAGATTTCAGTCTTCTCTGGGTTAACACTGAAGCCCCTAGGTCTAACCCAGTCGTTTGTCATCTGCAAGACCCTTTGGCCCTTCTTCATAGCTGGTTCGTATCCTTACCGCTTACAAGACGGGTTCAAATCCCTCCTCAGTCAGCATTCATAATAGGTCATTTATGATGGTCACCCATAGAAGTGGCGATAAAATGTCCCCTGTGGCGTGCCCTGTACCACTTTCTCCCTTATATTTAAGTTATACGAACCCGCAATTTATCCACCTGTTCCTTTGCAAGGATTTAACCAGTCTCTAAGGAACCGGTCCACCCGATACTGGTCCAAGGAATGGATCAGTGTGTTAAAAGCCCCCTCGATGTCAATGCATACCTCCAGCGTGTAAGTTTTGCCATCGAAGTATTCTTCTAACTTATGCACAACTTCTTGCAGGGCAGTCTCCACCGACCTTCCCTTGACATAGGCATGATGTTTGTAGTTGAGCAGTTCACCGGATGTCCTACTCTTTATCATGGTATCCACAACACGATCCATAGTTTTAAGTAGAAAGGACGTCTGTAGGCCTTTGGTGTCACATAACTTGCCTTGCCGGGCTTGGGTACAAATATCATCCTTGCCTCCTGCTTTTGGAGTGTATGTAAGTCCTAGGCGGGCTGGGAAAATATTGGCCTGGTGGGGCGCCAGATAGTCAGCCTCCTTCTGTAGTAACGCCGGAAATAGTCCATCGGTTCCGGGTGACTTAAATGGTTGGAAGCTCCTCTAGGATTCCTTCACCATAAATTTTGTAATGATAAGCCTTCGATCATCATTATTCCAAGATTCCGGGGTCTCCGTGAGTTCCGTCGTATCCTCTGGAAAATGGGTTTCATCAAAAGCCTCAACATATCCTCCGCTCTCACTCCCATGTCGTCTATTAACGTTTCAGTTTGGACATGGGTTTTTGAGAGAAACTTGTTCATCTTGGCTGCGTCATGAACGCTATCGACCTGTTTGTAGGAAAACTTATAGGAAGCACCTGAAGAGATAGATTCAGCTTTTATGGGCCTTAGACCCATAACTGGCAGGTCGGTCTATATGGCACATATATCGAAATATAGTCCGATCTGAACCATATTTAAGACGGATGAGGGGAAGCTTAAGATGACTCACTGTTTAAAAATCGGATAAAAAATTAATCTTTTATGGGCCTTAGACCCTTTATCGGCCGATAGGTCTACATAGCAGCTATATCTAACATGGCCGATTTGACCCATTCAAGAATATAACCTGCGTGCTGCAACAAGATGTATCTGTGCCATATTTCAGCTCAATATCTCAATTTTTAAAGGCTCTAGAGTGATTAAAATAGACACACGGACATCGTTAAATCGTCTTAGAATTTAACGACGATCCGAAATTTTTATACTTCGTGGTCGGAAATTGGTATTTTATTATGTGTTGCAAACAGATTGACTAAATGAAGATACCCTCCATCAAAGGATAGGGGCATACTTATTTCAACATTCCGTTTGAAACACCTCGTACTATTTGTCTAATACCCCATAAAGTCTATATATTCATGAACATCATGACATTTTAAGTAGATCTAGCCATGTTCGCCCGTCTGAACGTATCTCTGTCCGTCTGTGAAAAGCACGCTAACTTTCGAAGGAGTAAAGTTAGGAGCTTGAAATTTTGCACAAATGCTTCCCGTTAGATAAGGTCGGTTGGGATAGTTAATGGGCCATATCGGTCCATGTTTTGATATAGTTGTCATATTAGCCGAACTTGGATCTTGACTTCTTCAGCCTCTAGAGGGCGCAATTACAGTTCGATTTGACTGAAAATTTATACAGTGACGTGTGACTATGACAGTTAAGGGAAATTTGTCCATGAACATTCCACTAGGAAACAGGGGAAAACTCATAGAAGTTCAAAGATAAGGGACCTCCTTTTTATAGCCGCGCCCGAACGGCGTGCCGCAGTGTAACTTCTTTTTGGGGAGAGAGTTTTACATGGCTGTAATACCATATGGTAATGTCGCCAGCATTAGGAGAGGAAAACCACCACCGATAATTTTTTTCTGATGTTTTAGCCAGGCTTCGAGCCCAGACGTTCATCGTCGTAGGCGGACATGCTAACCTCTGCGCTAGGGTGGACTCCGTGACAGTTAATAGATGGGCCAAGTATGGTTCGAATCGGTGCCGAATCGGTATAGCTCCCTTATAAACCGATCTCCCGATAATACTTCTTGAGCCTCTGGAGGGCACAAATCCTATCTAGTTTTGCACATTCGCTGTATCTATGACCTCGAAAATATGTGTCAAATATGGTCTGAATCGGTTCATAACCTGATATAGCTCTTATAAAAAGCATTCTTCTGATATAACTTCTTGATAGGGTGCAATTTTTATCCGATTTGGTTAAAATTTTGCACAATGGTATCTACTATGGTCTCCAAAAAGAAAAAAAAAAGAAAGTGCAAACAGACAAACCAAACGAAAGGCACGTCGCATGCGTAAAGATGAGCGATGGGTAAATACCCAAAAAGTATTTACCCGGTAAATTGGGTAAATACCTGGATATTTACCCATTTATACCCAAAAGCTGGGTATTTATAATTTTGCAGATATCTTGGGTATAAAAATGTTTAAAAAAAATATTTTTGATGATTTCGTATTCTGTGTATATAAAACTGACCTTCCGATCTCATAAAATCGGATTTCAGTTATATATAGCCGCTATATCGACTGACATCCAGACTTAAAGTCTTGAGGCAATAAATTGGTGATTTTTCATCTGATTTCGATGAAATTAGGCACAGTGAGTTCTGGTAGACCCCTTTTCATTTCTGTGAAGTGCGGTTCAGATCGGACTATATGTGGATATAGCTGACCCACAGAACGACCACACGATCTCCCGATATAGGGATTGAGGCCATAAAAGATCCATTAATTACCCGAATTCGATGAAATTTGCTACAGTGTGTTCTGGTAGACCCCTACCAATTACTGTCAGATGTGGTCCAGATCGGACCATATCTGGACATAGCTGCCATATAGACCGATCTTCCGATACAGGCTCTTAAAGAGCCCTGTTCAAATTCAGATGTGTACTTTACAATCTACTCTAGATAGGATGGTTGTTAAGCACCATGATCTATTTGATAGATCAATGCTTCTGGCAACAATACACTATCTATCCTTTGATTAGAAAGTAAAGGGTGATTTTTTTGAGGTTAGGATTTTCATGCATTAGTATTTGACAGATCACGTGGGATTTCAGACATGGTGTCAAAGAAAAAGATGCTCAGTATGCTTTGACATTTCATCATGAATAGACTTACTAACGAGCAACGCTTGCAAATCATTGAATTTTATTACCAAAATCAGTGTTCGGTTCGAAATGTGTTCAAATTTTGACAAATTTTGTTCAGCGATGAGGCTCATTTCTGGTTGAATGGCTACGTAAATAAGCAAAATTGCCGCATTTGGAGTGAAGAGCAACCAGAAGCCGTTCAAGAACTGCCCATGCATCCCGAAAAATGCACTGTTTGGTGTGGTTTGTACGCTGGTGGAATCATTGGACCGTATTTTTTCAAAGATGCTGTTGGACGCAACGTTACGGTGAATGAACACATTTCGAACCGAACACTGATTTTGGTAATAAAATTCAATGATTTGCAAGCGTTGCTCGTTAGTAAGTCTATTCATGATGAAATGTCAAAGCATACTGAGCATATTTCTCTTTGACACCATGTCTGAAATCCCACGTGATCTGTCAAATACTAATGCATGAAAATCCTAACCTCAAAAAAATCACCCTTTATTAAGCAATGGTCTAAGTCGGAACAAACAAAATGCGTTAAATAAATGTGGACGAATTAGACATATTTTTGGCAAAAATTATATAAAAAAAATTGTGTTAAATATTTGACTAATCTGAACGTACCTTAACATGTACGACTGGGTTAACATTGGTTTTGAAGTAAAACCTATTCATTTCAATAAAAAACTGCCTTGGTATATTTGTTTTGTTTACCATGGTTTCCTTCCTGTAATGCTATAATGACGGATACGGATACTGTATGTTGTCGTTGAGCGTTAACGCATAAACATTAGAATGAAGTCAGTTGCAGAATCGTTTGTAGATACATCCATATTCCGGTCTTCCGGATACCCTGCATACACTCACACACAGACACGCATATTTGCATACATACATTTCCAATGCACACACGCATCCAGTAGTAAAGGCAGTAAATTGAATTGATACATTCATGCCAATTGAACAATATTTACCAACATTCATCCACACAAAAGCATTGCCAGTTTCCGGTTGATGCTCACATCTGAAATTGAAAGTGCCATATAAACAAATGTCAGTAAGTGTGTGTGTTTCAAACTGCCTACGCATTTGTTTGCCAGGACTTAGGTATGACCCTTGCAAAGCTCCTTAGATATCCTTGGGTGCTTGACTATTTGCTGAGCACGTTTCACAGCACATGGTCGAAAGCTGAGAAAAATCAAATCAAACTTAAACCACAATCAATATTTGCAAAAAAAAAAACATGGCATTTGTTGAGAGACTGAAATTAAAATGTTACAGAATGTCTGAATTTATTGACACTTTTGTTACAAATGCAATGTGCATTCCGCATTCTCCTCTTGGGAGAGAGTTGCATTTAAACGTTTAATTATGCATAAAAATTTAATTTTTGATTTATTTTTATTTGCTTTTGTTAGCTGTGTACCACCTAGAAGCCACAGTCACATTCGGTTGAAATTTATTGGCCAATGAATAATTTATGAGTTGCAAATATTGTCATTTAAATATTGAATGACAATGTGAATAGAAATGTCATAAAAAGCCATTTAGAAGAATTTTGTCGACATTTTGTTGGATGCTGGAATATTGAAATCACAATTTGAAGTATAAGGTAGAGTGAAAATAGGGAAAAAGGTATGAAAATGTACAACATAGGCTTTAAGAGTCTTAAGAATTTCAATCGGATATACCTAATGCTTATAGACATACCTGATCGGTGTTTTTTGCTTGTGTTTAGGGTCGCAAGTGTATATTATATTCACAATTTAAGATATGTGGAGCGCTAACTAGCTGTTCTATGTACTCAAATCTTCCTTTCGGCAATCGGATCTGTCCGAAATTATTATATTAGGTTAGGTTAGGCCCAAAAAGTAATTGTGGATTTTTCATATAGTCGGCGTTGACAAATTTTTTCAACGGCTTGTGACTCTGTAATTGCATTCTTTCTTCTGTCAGTTATCAGCTGTTACTTTTAGCTTGCTTTAGAAAAAAGTGTAAAAAAAGTATATTTGATTAAAGTTCATTCTAAGTTTTATTAAAAATGCATTTACTTTCTTTTAAAAAATCCGCAATTACTTTTTGGGCAACCCAATAGTTGTCAAACTACTGAAACTTTCCATTTAAAATATATTTGGGATTAAAATGCGTCATAGTGGACATCTTGAGTCCAATTTTGAAAAACTGCTTTAAATTACCTTCTCCAATTCTGACATTAAATTTGCAGATGTCTTTCTCCACTTGCCTTTCTATCGAAAATTCGGTCTTCCCTTTCTGAGTGAACCTGCAGGTTCATATTCAAATGACCTGTTGGGTAAGGTCTCCTAAGGTCGGCCACGTAGCCGAGTTGCTATCGAGCTCGGATTATCCAATGCGGGGGTCTTAGGTTTGATTCCCATCAGATGCATGGTCTGTCGTTACTTTGATTTCACAATGGAGTAAATAGTCTAATAGTGATTTCAATTCTGAAAAAATTTACACTTATGTTGTACTTTACCCGACAACTTTTAGCAAATGTCACCCCAACCCTGATTCGTTCGATTGAAAATACATTAAAGTGTAACACTATGATTAAACTTAATTGCATTTTCAAACGAACAGATTATTACGTTCATATGCCATCTTTTCAACAAAATCTTCAAATGAAGAAATTTCTGCAAAGTCTCTCAAGATATTTCTTTTCCACAATTTGTGGGGATATCTCTGTGGCCTCGCACCCATATCATTTTAATCTCGAACTGATTAGATATCTCGATAAGTGGTCGACGAGAGTTTAGGGCGGTTTCTGAATTTAGAAATAAGTTCAGAGATACAATCCTTGTAAGATACAATAAATTTACAAACCACTGCACAGTGGGATGAAAAAAGCTGAGCTGTTGGAAATCCCTTCACAAACAATAAAAACAAGTATAAAGGCATTAAGTTCGGCCGGGCCGAACTTTGGATATCCACCACCTCGGGTATATATAAAAACCCCCTTTCGGCACAATCCGGTGAAAATTGGATAACTAATGCACCCAAATTCGACACGGATATTAATTGGGCTAATAAATATAAGTCGCTGTTGAAATTTGTATTTCGAATTTCAACAAAATCTGGTAATAAATAAAGCTTTTATGAGTTTCAGACCCTTAATCGGTACATCGGTCTATATGACAGATATATCTAAATACAGTCTGATCTTTACCATACTTGGGTAGGATAGCGGGTGGCCTAAAACTACCCACCGTTTCACATTTAAGCGAAATCGAGTAATAAATAGAGCTTTAATGGGCTTCAGACCCTTTATCGGCAGATCGGTCTACATTGCAGCTATATCTAAATATAGTCCGATCTGAACCACATTTGAGTCCAATGCTAGGAGGCGTAAAACTACTCAATGTTTAAAATTTCAGTGAAATTGGTTAAAAAAATAAAGCTTTTATGGGTTTTAGACGCTTTATCTGGAGATCGGTCTACATGGCAGCTATACCTAAATATAGTCCGATTTGATCCCTAGTTAGTTCAGATATCAGGAGGCTTAAGATAAACCTCTGTTTAAAATTTTAGCGAAATCTGGTAATAAATAAAGCTTTTCCAGGCTTCAGACCCTTTATCTGGAGATCGGTCTATGTGACAGCTATATCTAAATATAGTCCAATCTAAAGCATATTTGGATCCCATTTTAGGAGTCGTAAAACTACTCAATGTTTCAAATTTCACCGAAATCTGTTAAAAAATAAAGCTTTTATGGGCTTTAGACCATTAATCAGGAGATCGGTTTATATGGCAGCTATACCTAAATATAGTCCGATCTGAACTATATCTGGGTCCTATGTTTGGAGGCGTAAACCAACTTACTGCTTCAAATTTCAATGAAATCGGTTAAAAAAATAAAGCTTTTATGGGCTTTAGACCCTTTATCTGGAGATCGGTCTACATGGCAGCTATATCTAAATATAGTCCGATTTGATCCATATTTAGGTCGAATATCAAGAGGCTTAAGATAACCCTTTGTTTAAAATGTTAGCAAAATTGGGTAATAAATAAAGCTTTTATGGGCTACAGACCCTTTATCGGCAGATCGGCATAGATGGCAGCTATATATAAATATAGTCCGATACGAACCATATTTGGGCCCAATATTGGGAGGCCTAAAACTACTCAATGTTTTAAATTTCAGTAAAATTGGTAGAAAAATAAAGCTTTTATTGGCTTTAGACCCTTTATCGGAAAATCGGTCTATATAGCAGCTATATCCAAATAAAGTCCGATTTGGACCGTTCAAGAACTTAACCAGCGTGCATCAAAAAGACGTATCTGTGCCGAACTTCAGCTTAATATCTCTATTTTTAAAGTCTCTAAAGTGATTACAACAGACGGACAGACACACGGACATCCTTAAACCGTCTTAGAATTTTACGACGATCCGAAATATATATACTTTGTAGGGTCGGAAATTGATATTTCGATGTGTTGCAAACGAAATGACTAAATTAATGTATCCCCTATCCTACGGTGGTGGGTATAAAAAAATGACCAGCCTCTGCAAAATATCAAAAAAAAAAAAAATATTATGTCGAATTTTGTGGAATTTTGTGGAACATGTTTTTTGTAGGCTCTTTGAGCACTATTTTTTGAAAATTGGTCCATTTTACAGCCCGAACAGAATTTTATAGGGCCAAAGTGATACCGGGCCTTCTGGGGCTCTGAAATTTTGCAGATAACCAGGTGAACACCTCAGCTGTAACCATTTTTTTTTTCTCAAAAATACCTGTATGAGTTCAAAAATTTCAGACTTATTGCAACAAATTTTCTCTTATCCCACTGTGCTTTGTTAATACATTATATCTAAGCCGCTACACGACTTTTGTAATGGAAAAATCTTCGCTTGGTATACACTAAAGAAATCGGGTAACATATTCGTTGTGTACAATCCCAGTTTTAGAATATGTCCAAGATTTAAGAATACTTCAGTATCCGTAGTTGCTGTGCCGCATTAACATCGCCTGGAAACTCATTAGAAACGCCAACCCTCATGTTTAAGTGGCAGTCGACCATCAGACTCACTTAGACATTATCGACCATTGTGAAACCACCGGACTAATAGTAAATACATCAAGTAGTGAAGGCTATGCGTTTCCGCCCAACATTTGCCTTTCCTAGTTGGTTGTAATGTTATTTTCTAACTTAAAGATTCGATACAGTCAGTGTTTATAACTGATTGCCACTTCAATGTAAGCATATCGATGTTAAGATTTATATTTAATCGGCTTTTGTGATATTTCAAAATAATTCCAATGAGGTATGCTTTGTAGGCCAACCAAATCTGTTCATTTCAAAGTGCTACTTACTACTTACACAAAAAATGGAAAGTTTTGTTCTACAAATACAAACAAACGTAGTATGCTGTGGCAATAAAGCCTAACAGCAAACGTCGTGCTTATTGTGTTGTTACTTTTCTTACCCCAACAAGGAGTAGAATAATCGAAAGAGTTTTAATTCAATATTGACAACACGCGGCACAATATCCTGTGTTGTAGTCTAACTTTAATCAAAGTTTTGTGTTATTCTATCACCCCAAATATGTTCTTCGTAATTAATTTTCCAAAATTATTTTCTTCATCTGCAGAACAATATGAGGGAGAATTCTAATCCTACAAACTTCAACTGGTGGTGCTGGCAAAGTTGGCTGCTAATAAATGTCAATACAATTACCAGCTCCATAGCCAATGAAAACTATAAGACATTCTTTGTGAGTGTGGCAAGAGGAGATCCATCATCCATGGTTGTTATGACCGTCTACTTTACCCCTTCTTCATCATAGCCATCCTCAAAAGGCAACTCACCCTGTCTTTGTTAGTTTTTTTGTATATCGGAGCCAAAGAACTTCTGTTCATGAGTTGGGTAAGTTTTAAATCAATTGCCAATAATTAAGGCAACATTGTTATCACTTACAATCTCAATTAAATCTTTTCACAAAACTTTTGAAATCCTGAATAGAGAGAGAGAGAGACAGAGAGCGAGAGTTTCGTAAAATACAGGCTGCAAACAAGAGGATTTGAAGAAAAATCTAAATAAATTG
The DNA here is from genome assembly GCF_963082655.1 of Stomoxys calcitrans. Classification (NCBI taxonomy): domain Eukaryota; kingdom Metazoa; phylum Arthropoda; class Insecta; order Diptera; family Muscidae; genus Stomoxys; species Stomoxys calcitrans. The sequence continues at coordinate 83,369,211 of NC_081553.1, read as the reverse complement.
TGCATGGGGGTTATACAACGATGAAGAAGACAATGGGCCCACACAATTTTATAAATTTTCTCGGAATTTGATTGGAGAATAAAAACAAAACATTTAAGCACACGGTAAGGGCGTAAATTGCTTAAGCCCATGTGTCGATATTATTTTCAAAGGCTGCCAGAGATAAATTAAAATTTCAGTTTAATTAATTAAATATTCTTTGACCACAAAAGATTTAATGGGGACAATTGTTTGCATAAATCTCTAAATTCTAGATCGAATAACGAAAAGAAAGGCCGCTGATTAGAAATTTTAATTTATCTTTTGTATTTAATTAGACAATCTGCCAAGTAGACATGACAAATTATTATTCATGAGATATACCATGTTTTAACCTAAACCCCACACAATTTGGTCATTCGTATAATTTTTTAAAGGGTAACGAGGAGCGATGAATATCTTAATCTTAGAATGGATACAAAATTATGTATGAAAAAATAATATAGGTTGCCCAAAAAGTAATTGCGGATTTTTCATATAGTCGGCGTTGACAAATTTTTTCACAGCTTGAGACTCTGTAATTGCATTCTTTCTTCTGTCAGTTATCAGCTGTTACTTTTAGCTTGCTTTAGAAAAAGTGTAAAAAAAGTATATTTGATTAAAGTTCATTCTAAGTTTTATTAAAAATGCATTTACTTTCTTTTAAAAAATCCGCAATTACTTTTTGGGCAACCCAATATATGAAAAATTTTCCGTCAGACAAATTCGGGAGCAGTTCTAGTAGATTAATGAACTCTATCTTGACAACGAATAAGTGAATAATGACCAGCGCAACATGTAATTTAACAAATGCATAGAAAAAAGTTTTATCAAATTATGATAGTAGCATTTACATTTTTACATTTTTGCTCAAAGACCTAAAGGGTGATTTTTTTGAGGTTAGGATTTTCATGCATTAGTATTTGACAGATCACGTGGGATTTCAGACATGGTGTCAAAGAGAAAGATGCTCAGTATGCTTTGACATTTCATCATGAATAGACTTACTAACGAGCAACGCTTGCAAATCATTGAATTTTATTACCAAAATCAGTGTTCGGTTCGAAATGTGTTCATTCACCGTAACGTTGCGTCCAACAGCATCTTTGAAAAAATACGGTCCAATGATTCCACCAGCGTACAAACCACACCAAACAGTGCATTTTTCGGGATGCATGGGCAGTTCTTGAACGGCTTCTGGTTGCTCTTCACTCCAAATGCGGCAATTTTGCTTATTTACGTAGCCATTCAACCAGAAATTAGCCTCATCGCTGATCAAATGAGCCTCATCGCTGATCATCAAAATTTGAACACATTTCGAACCGAACACTGATTTTGGTAATAAAATTCAATGATTTGCAAGCGTTGCTCGTTAGTAAGTCTATTCATGATGAAATGTCAAAGCATACTGAGCATCTTTCTCTTTGACACCATGTCTGAAATCCCACGTGATCTGTCAAATACTAATGCATGAAAATCCTAACCTCAAAAAAATCACCCTTTATATCCGCTCCTCATCCTATATATGCGCTCCTCATCATTAAGAAATCCATCCTCTTTAAGTAATAACAAGGCCGAAGGAGGAAGATAGTCCCAACTATCCAAATTCTCTCGGTCCACAGTACATACAAGTGAATGGCTTGTAAAACTATCGTATTAGCGTGTTCCTTCCCACTTCCCACAAAACAAATGACCGGCCCCATCTTGTGGGAATCAATTCTTTCCAGGCCAGCCTTCTGATATACCAACGCTTAGGCGGTTGCTTAGGGACATATCATCCATACGCCTGCATTCAAGCCCAATGCAGGCCATCAATACTCTACTTTCTCAAACCTTAGAATATAGTCCACGTGAGGGACGAAATTGAACACCCAGGTATTTAAGCCTATCAGACATCGGCACAGTCTCTCCACCAATACCTATCGTCGGGGAAACGCGCCAGAAATTCTGGTATGCGTCACCACGCTTCCCGGCTATCACCATAGCCGTGGACTTGCAAACATTGAGCCGGAGACCCCATCTGACGACTAAAACAAAATGACTCCATCTTATTAGACGATGCAATCCTGGCACACCGAGTCAAAGACCTTCGCGAAATCAACCCCTATCGCAATCGTCCCTCTTCTACTATTAAGACCCTCAACAACATAGTCAAAAAAGGCAACCAACTCGTGCGAGGTCCATATCGGACCATATTTACAAATAGTTGCCATATAGACCGATATGCCGGTTTAGGGTCTTAAGACCGTAATAGGCGCATTTATTATCCGATTTTGCTGAAATTGGAAACAGTGAGTTATTTTAAACGATTGATGGTTCAGATCGGACTATATTTAGATATAGATGCCATATAGACCGATCTGCCGATTTAGGGTCTTAAGGCCATAAAAGCCGCAAGTATTACCCGATTTCTCTAAAATTTGAAGTGGTAAGTTGTTCTAAGCCTCTCGACATCCGACCCAGATCGGTTCAGATTGGACTATATTAAGATATTGCTGCCATATATGCTACCGATCTGCCGATTTAGGGTCTTAAGCCCATAAAAGCCGCAATAATTATCCGATTTCGCTGAAATTTTAAATTTGTATAAGACTCCTAGTGTCCGACCCAAATATGGTTCAGATCGGACTATATTTAGATATAGCTGCCATATAGACCGATCTGCTGATTTAGGGTCTTAAGCCCATAAAAGCCGCAATTTTTATCCGATGTCGCTGAAATGTGACTCAGTGAGTTGTTTTAAGTGTCCCGATATGCGATTTAAATATGGTTCTGATCGGTCTTATTGAGATATAGCTGTCATATAGACCGATCTGCCGATTTTGAGTCTTAGACCCATAAAGCCAATTTAAGCCAATTTTTATCGATTTCGCTGAAATTTGAAATAGCGATTTGTTTTAAGCCTCCCCACATCCGACCCAAATATGGATCAGATCCGGCTATATTTAAATATAGCTCCCATATAAGCCGATCTGCTGATTAGGGGTCTTAAGCCCACAAAAGTCGCAATTATTACTTGATTTCGCTGAAATTTGCAAAAGTAAATTGTTCTAAGCCTTCCGCCATCCGATCCAAATATGAATCAGATCGGACAATATTTAGATATAGCTGCCATATAGACCGACCTGCCATATAGACCGACCTGGTCTTAAGCCCATAAAAGCTGCAATTATTACCCCATTTCGCTGAAATTTAAAATGGTGAGTTGCTCTAAGCCTCCCGACATCCGACCTAAATATGGTTCACATCGGACTATATTTCGATATAGCTGCCATATAGACGGATCCGTCATCACATGGTCCACATCAGATTATACTTAGATAGAGCTGCCATATAGACCGACCTTTTTGTTTGGGGTCTAATCCCATAAAAAGCGGACATCGGCTCCAGACCCTCTAGCGGTGTGGATCTTAATGCTCCTTAATGCGGAGGTAAGTCTCTGTATCTTTCGAAGTTCCCTTGGTCTCACAATGACATCCAGTAAACCATCTTACGGGCTGACTCCCCATTTCCTACCGAACAACCCTCGGCAGGAGTAGAAGGCGCACATCGTCTTTCGGTACCTTTCCTCTTTATCAGTTGGAAGACAGTTTCTAATCGAAGACTGGACCTAGGTATTTAACCTCCTTTGATAACCGCAGGGTGTTCACTTCTGTAATACGGTACGGGAGTCTGTAATACGGTATCTTAAAGCCTAAAGTAAAGAGCACCAGCTCAATCTTCCTTGGGTGTCTTTAGCCCATTTCACATAGCCTATCTTGGTAACGCCATATGGATGTGCAATCCGTATCACGCAGTCTCCGTTAAGATCTAATAGGATTCCTTTTATCATTAAGTTCTAGAGAATCGGCTAGAACAGAGCGGAGGCATTCCTCTGGTCACCCGCCTGCTGACCACAAATTCTCCGCATTAATGATCCTTCCGATGGGAGATACTAGGGTGGATGCAATGTTATTAAATACTTAATTACTTTAATTGGCTATGATAGAACATTTTTCCCATTGGAAATTTGCCCATAAACATTCTATTATGGAACATGGGCAAACTTCTCACATATCGCAGAGTGCTGTCTGATTCCAGTTTAAGTTCGATGATAAGGGGCCTCCTTCTTATAGACGAGTCCGAACGGCATACCGCACTGCGACACCTCTTTGAGGATGGGATAACCACCGCTGAAAGTTTGTCTAATGTTCTTGCCAAGATTTGAACCCAGGCGTTCAGCATCACAGGCGGATATGCTAACCTCTCCGCTACGGTGGCCTGCTCATTTGTCCCATTAGCCGAACTAAGAATGGAGTTCCAAGCGCAACGATCTTCTAAGCTCGTTCCAAAATCTAAAGTTTCGAAATGTCTTTCACCACTTCATCCTTCCGGGTGGAAGGGTCGTCTCTACCGACCTCAACTTTTGGTATGCATTGTCGAGCCCCACTGAAATTCTCCGCTGTACGTCCATCCTTTACCATCAGATCCCCCAGTCTTTCCAAACGATGACAGACTGACTGTCGTATATATAATTCGCAGTACAGTTGTTTATTTTTCCCGCCTTGAGGATAAAGACCACCCTGATCTTTTTCCATGCCCTCGGTATATAAGACAGTGAAAAAGCTCGACCTGAAAATTTGTTCCGTCCGTTCCGCAGGGATGATCCCATCTGGTCCGGCCGATACCATCATATCAGGCCTCTGATGAGAATGGATACCACAACCCCCGCACTGTTAATATGAACACGCATCAAAGTCAGCTACCTCGGCGACCAAAAACAAATTGTTTAAATGAGTCTGTAAAGTAGTGCCACCCTTATCTAACCCTAACCTAAACTTGACCTACACCTTTAAGGTTCTGGACTACTTTGGCACTTATAAAGGGTGATTTTTTTGAGGTTAGGATTTTCATGCATTAGTATTTGACAGATCACGTGGGATTTCAGACATGGTGTCAAAGAGAAAGATGCTCAGTATGCTTTGACATTTCATCACGAATAGACTTACTAACGAGCAACGCTTGCAAATCATTGAATTTTATTACCAAAATCAGTGTTCGGTTCGAAATGTGTTCATTCACCGTAACGTTGCGTCCAACAGCATCTTTGAAAAAATACGGTCCAATGATTCCACCAGCGTACAAACCACACCAAACAGTGCATTTTTCGGGATGCATGGGCAGTTCTTGAACGGCTTCTGGTTGCTCTTCACTCCAAATGCGGCAATTTGGCTTATTTACGTAGCCATTCAACCAGAAATGAGCCTCATCGCTGAACGGTGAATGAACACATTTCGAACCGAACACTGATTTTGGTAATAAAATTCAATGATTTGCAAGCGTTGCTCGTTAGTAAGTCTATTCATGATGAAATGTCAAAGCATACTGAGCATCTTTCTCTTTGACACCATGTCTGAAATCCCACGTGATCTGTCAAATACTAATGCATGAAAATCCTAACCTCAAAAAAATCACCCTTTACTATGTTGTAACTATCTCCCGATTGACCGGAAGAGAGATATAAAGTACATATTGTACAACACTTGGTTAGATTGAAAATGGCGGTGTGGATATTAATCCGACCCATGCCACTATGGACATACACCTAGGTCAGTTGTTGTTGTTGTAGCAGTGTGTTGTATTCTATCTTTCGTCTTCGAAAGATAGTTTGTTTGTTCTATCTTTCGCTTGATTCTGTCGAGTGTCAAGACCCAGGAACTCTGCGACTAAGATGGGGTGCGCCCACAGGGATCTGGGTCTGAGTCGAGTGGGTCTGGCTGGACAGTTAAACAGGTACATCTTGCACATACATCCTGCACGTCAGCATCAATCCTTGCGGGAGTTGAGGCGGCTGCATCTGCCGGAACGTAATTGATCCAGAACTACTCTAGTTTGCCGGGGGAGGTCAATTTCTTCAGGTGCAATGGGTCGTTCTCCAAGGACTACATTCATCCGGTAGCCATTTACCGCATCTGCATGTTGTTTGGACCTGCTTGATATACCACTTCATCTAGAGGTTCTCTCTTGTAGCGATGAACCCCACGCTCTAGATCATGTAGATCTAAGAGTGCTGCTCCATTAATAATAAGGAACATTCTATTTATAGCTGAGCTTGTTTGTATTTGCAAAAATTTATTTTTAAACTTTTAAATTAAAATTCAAATTTTAATTTTAAATCAAAAGAAAAATCTTTATAAAAATTTGCATTTTAATACCCCTAATGCTTACATCTTCTTGAAGTTCAATATTTATTCGAATTTTTGTTCATTTTTTTTTTTTTTTTTTGACAAGTTCTTTAACAAGAAATGTCCTTAAGGTATATTTGAGTACATGTTTGCCTGCTTGTTGTCATCACAATAAATAAGAGGAGACAAAGGCTTCGCTTCGTATTTCAGTTGGTGTGTTCAGGTAACCCATTATGAATGCGAAATAGCAATTCTTTTATTTAGGCACATATGTTAAATAAAAATGTTTGCATTTGTTTGCTTTCTTTGTGCATACACAAGAACATGTTGTATTTCTAAACAGAGGAGTTTTTTTTTTACAAATGTACTCTCGGTAAATCTCATTTCTTTATTTGTTCACATTTACATACATGTCACATGTTTTACAATGAAAATGTTGTTATTTACCAAAGAATTTTTTAAGACAATTGTTAAATTGTCTTTTTCTCTCTGTGGGTACAGCCTATTTGTTGTGGTAACTACATTTAGTTTTTTCAGCACGTACAACCAGTTACAGTGAGGGTCGAAAGTTAGCTAAAGGCCATTAAGGGGGAAGATATGAAAATAAAAATTTCTTCTCAATCCTTATAGGTTTGCTCGGCAAATTTGGAAACGAAAAAAAAAATCATTAATCATTTCGCTTATAAAGGGTGATTTTTTTGAGGTTAGGATTTTCATGCATTAGTATTTGACAGATCACGTGGGATTTCAGACATGGTGTCAAAGAGAAAGATGCTCAGTATGCTTTGACATTTCATCATGAATAGACTTACTAACGAGCAACGCTTGCAAATCATTGAATTTTATTACCAAAATCAGTGTTCGGTTCGAAATGTGTTCAAATTTTGACAAATTTTGTTCAGCGATGAGGCTCATTTCTGGTTGAATGGCTACGTAAATAAGCAAAATTGCCGCATTTGGAGTGAAGAGCAACCAGAAGCCGTTCAAGAACTGCCCATGCATCCCGAAAAATGCACTGTTTGGTGTGGTTTGTACGCTGGTGGAATCATTGGACCGTATTTTTTCAAAGATGCTGTTGGACGCAACGTTACGGTGAATGAACACATTTCGAACCGAACACTGATTTTGGTAATAAAATTCAATGATTTGCAAGCGTTGCTCGTTAGTAAGTCTATTCATGATGAAATGTCAAAGCATACTGAGCATCTTTCTCTTTGACACCATGTCTGAAATCCCACGTGATCTGTCAAATACTAATGCATGAAAATCCTAACCTCAAAAAAATCACCCTTTATGAGGCCACCGTAGCGCAGAGGTTAGCATGTCCGCCTAAGACGCAGAGGTTAGCATGTCCGCCTATGACGCTGAACACATGGGTTTGAATCCTGGCGAGACCATCAGAAAAATTTTCAGCGGTGTTTTTCCCCTCCTAATGCTGGCAACATTTGTGAGGTAATATGCCATGTAAAACTTCTCTCCAAAGAGGTGTCCCACTGCGGCACGCCGTTCGGACTCGGCTATAAAAAGGAGGCCCCTTATCATTGAGCTTAAACTTGAATCGGACTGCATTCATTGATATGTGAGAAGTTTGTCCCTGTTCCCCAGTGGAATGTTCATGGGCAAAATCTGCATTTTCTTTATTATCAACAAAATTTGAAATGATGATGCTTTATATCGTCTAGATCAGACCATATTTGGAAATAGCTGCCATATAAACAGATCTCACAATTAATAAAGTGGCTTACCCACTCCCATAGTCTTTAAATAAAACACTTTATCAAAAGGCTGATCAACCTAAATTTGAGAGAAAGACTGACACGCCTAACACCTAGACTTGAGTGAAGGTCGGTGGAAACGGCCTTGCACCAAGTGGTTCAATAGGTTGACACCACACCCTTGTTCACTGACCATGGCAATATGGGGCTCAAATAAAAGGTGCTTGGGAGTAGAATACGAATCTGATATCCAAAGGTGGGACCAAGTATTTGGTGACCACCCCTCCCCCAAAACACATCCCAAAAAGAGTACTACATGTTTACCGACCATGGCAATTTTGGGCTCAAATGAAAGGTATTTCAGAGTATAACACGAAATTGATACTCACATTCAGGACCAAGTTTCTGGGGGTCCATACCACCCCCTAAACCCACCAACTACCACTCTGGGTCCTTCCTGCTCCCAAAATCCCCATGAGAATATCGGGCTCGGGAAGCTTTCATACAAAAACAAAAAAGCCAAAGACACCTCGCAACTTCTTTTCGCGAGGAAGAACATTCTTCGAAAACTTGGAAGTTAACCCAAGAATGATCTACATACTACCTGTGCTGTTGGGATAGTGGTATGGTAGAACGTAGTTTGGTATGGTAGAATGTAGTAGAATATGTCAAGCTAGATCTATGTTCGATATCCGACCCATTGACATACAGATTAAGTGTGAGGCAGGCACTGCGGCTATGAGACTTAAGGCGACGGGAGAATAGATTGAGGATGGGAAGGGAAGGGAAGGGAAGGAAGGGAAGAGGTTTCCGATCGGATACCTGATATGAACCATGAAGTCGAGTGCGAGGCACTGTTGCCATCGGCACAGTCTTGGATTGACGGAACCCTAGTATTGCCATCTGGAAGATTATGTTACACGGATAGATCAAAGTTCGAGGACAGAGTGGCAGAGAGAGCATAATACGGTCCTGCAGGCGGAGATCCGGGCGATCACGGAATGCGTGAAGTGGTGTGGTGCTTACGCGAGGACGTCGAGTGTGAACATCTTTAACGACAGTAAAATTGCCATAAGGCCAATAACAGCCAGGACGGTAAGGTCACGAACAGTGTTGCAGTGTAAGAAGGAGATTAACGCCTTCTCAGAGGATGGCAAAATCCGCATCGTTTGGGTGCCGGGTCATAACGGAGTAAGGGGAAATGAAAGAGCAGACGATTTGGCGGTGAAGGCCAGAGGACTGCCATCAATAAACTTGTTTAACCCGAAGCCTTTCGGGTCGATGCAGTCCGAGTTAAGGGAGTGGGCGACGAATGCGCATGCAACATTGTGGAATAGCGGGGATCCAGATCATGGGAAGACGAGGCTATTGCTGAAAGGAAGCAAGAAGGAGGTTAGTATAGCTATTGCTGTCATAACGCCACACATAGGATTACGAGCTCACTTATGTGAAATCGGTGTGTCAAGTGATAGCATGTGTAGGGCATGCGGGGAAGATGATGAAACGTTGAAGCATTTCCTTTGTCATTGCTTTCGACTTTCGCGTCTAACAGATACCGGCACTTAGGTGGAAACACAATACCAGACATGAACCAACTTAGGGGAGTGGTATTGAAAACAATTAAGGATTTTGTAAGTAGCACGGAGTTCCTAACTTAAAATTTTCTTTTAAGAGGTTACTTTATAGTTCTTAGAGAGCAAAACAAGCCGATTACTGGCTTAGGTCTATGTTCATAGTGGCATGGGGCGGATTGATATCTGCACCCTCTTTTCAACCTAACCTAACCTAAGTTCCATGCGCCTGGTATAAGGCAGCGAGTAGTTGAACTTTTATTCGAGAACTCGAGAAGATCAAAAAAGGCATACACCGAAGGGTGGATTGTACAATACCACTGTGGTATATATACGGACCGTTGGATAAGACGATAAGGAATGTTAAAAGAGAACAACTGCAGACATACTTCATTTTTTATAAGATAGAGGCTTAGTAAAAGCTGAGGAGGTTATCAGACTACTTGGCACCGAGACTAGTTCAAGAATGGATCGTTAGCATACGCATTCTCAACAGTATTGTTGGGCAGAGGATGATAGACCATCCAACTTCAACATTAAATGAATCATGTTGTCGGGAAGAGGACATGAAGTTAACCGCATTGTACGTGATGACGGTATGTTATTGAGCCTGACGGACGAAGAAAGTTTTTTCAATCAAAAATTTGTGTAATATCGATGGCCGATGATAGAGATAGACAGTCCCACGTTGCAATCATAAGCGAGTATCGTATATCTCTTTGAAATTTTAAATGGTTAGAGCTGAAATGTTAACGAGAACATGTGGAACTATCGGTAGTTAGGGAAAAAATATACTCCTAGAAACTATCGAATGGAATGAATATCGATAGTTTGGCTGCTGTGGGCCACTGGACAATAGGACCATATGCGAATTCCACACAGTGGTTGATCGTTCACGCCATAGCTTCGGAGTCAAGGAGTTTGACTCGACTCCGTCTTTGGGAAAGTTTCTCGACTCCGAACATAGATGTGGGTATACAAATCTTGTCATTTCTTTTGTAACATCTCGAAATATTTATCTTCTACCCTACAAAGAATACTTATTCTTAATTGTCTGAATATTTCATGCTTTATCGGTCCGTCCGTTCAACAGGTAGTGGAAATCGCGATAACATTCGTTTGAATGATGCCATATCGATGAAAATTAACATAGATATGAAGGATTGAGAGATGGTCATAAGATGGGGTTGTAAAATATAACTCATAGTGTCCGTTATTACAGATCACTGAATGTTGCATGTAACCATATTGTGTAGAAGCTGTGTGAACAACGAGCAAAGAAACATCTTCTGATGGTGTTCCCCTTCAAAGTTTCGTTTTAGATTCTTTATACTTCATCAATTCTCTGAAATATTATTTGGCTTTTAAATACTGCCTGATTAGTAGCAATTGAAGGCAAATTCCTTCTCTTGCTCTTGTGATGTCACAATAAACTAAAAAGTCTAAACGCTATTAATTGCAGACTCATGCAATTATGCTTTCTTGTCGGTTTTAGCTCTAGTCTTAAATAAGTATTAATTTTTGCCAGCGAGTGTTTTCTTTTAACCTGATGATGTTTATAGGCCTATATGCAGGCAATACACTTTTGATACATCTACAAAACTGGGATACGCATGTTTACATAGCAATAAGAAGCAAAATACAGTATGAATATAATATGCTTAGAATCGTTAGAGACATGTGTTGGCGGTAACAATAAGCCTTTGTCTCTTGTAATGCTCTTTGTTTGTGTTGGTTTCTTTGTTTGTTTAAATCGTATGTTTGCTTACAGTTTAAAATGTATTGTTATTCGGAAAGTTGCTACTGCATACAAGTACACATATAAAATAACAAAACATTCACACACACACACGAGCAAGAATAGAAGGGAATAAAATAACATATTAATTTAAGTACCAATTTGTATCCCTGTATTTGTGAAGATATTTGCATTCTACGCCACAGTCCTCCTCGGGCTGGTTGATCGACTTTTTGGTGTGACTAGACGATTCTAGAAAATAATTATTTCACTTAAAAAGTAAAATTTATTTTGAGGCAGGCAGTTAAAACGAAAAGCGCTTTATTATTTCGATTATGAATGCAATTTATTTCAGGTACTAAAAATTCTTGGAAAGTCTACTAAATTTATGAATCATTTTTTAACAATGGTATTTTGTGAGAGTGGTGGAACGGATCTCCCGTTTCTCGACTGCTTCTTTGGATGTCAGATTCGCATATTACTCCCATTTTGTCCCGATTGATCCACTTACGCAAAAGGGGATTACGAGGTAACCCCTAACCACCAAACATTTTAGGCTAAATATTGGGTTGCCCAAAAAGTAATTGCGGATTTTTTAAAAGAGAGTAAATGCATTTTTAATAAAACTTAGAATGAACTTTAATCAAATATACTTTTTTTACACTTTTTTTCTAAAGCAAGCTAAAAGTTACAGCTGATAACTGACAGAAGAAAGAATGCAATTACAGAGTCACAAGCTGTGAAAAAATTTGTCAACGCCGACAATATGAAAAATCCGCAATTACTTTTTGGGCAACCCAATATTTAATTCGTACTCAACTCTCGAAAACTTTCCTTTGGAGTAACTTATAGTGATTTCGATTGTGCAAAAAAGTGTAAACATTTTTCGACATGTTGCACTGAAATCGAAATTTTGTTTCGTTTCTCCAAAAAAATGTAACCCCACCACCGGATGTAGTGTTCGTTTGTAAAAGCGTTGCCTACAGAAAGAGAAAAAATTTGGCATTTTTTACACCGTGCCAAGTCTACGTTGGAGAATGTCGCACTTATAATCAACGGCTATCATTCAAGCAAATTTTGTTTGAATAGAAGAAAAAGAAGACAAAATTTGTTGAATGTTTTTGATATATAAAGAAGATGGAAAAAGTGAACGCGTTCTATTAAGCTAACGGCATATTATTATTCTATAAAGCTAACGGCATTGCTAGATAGTTCTTCCGTCGAAGACATGGATGTGGCAGACATTTTGTAGAAATGACTACATATGAACATGTCCGTTTAAAAAATCAAAAAGTGCAACCCTATGAGAGGGTTGGAGTGACATTTGCAAAATGTTGTCCCGTATAAGTGCAACATTAGCGTAAAATTTTTTTTTTTCAGAATCGAAATCACCATTAATGTCTATTTATACCAACCACCGAAGGATGGGGTTCCGTTTTCCGCAACACATCGAAATATCAATTTCCGACCCTATATATTTTCTTGATCAGTGTAAAAATCCAAGACGATTTGTCCGTCTGTCTGTTGAAATCACGCTACAGTCTTTTAAAATAGAGATACTGAGCTGAAACTTTGCACAGGTTCTTTTTTTTCCATAAACAGGTTAAGTTCGAAGATGGGCTATATCGGACTATATCCTCATATAGCCCCCATATAGACCGATCGGCCGACTTAGGGTCTTAGGCCCACAAAAGCCACATTTTTTATCCGATTTTCCTGAAATTTGGGACCGTGAGTTGTGTTAGGCCCATCGACATCTTTCCTCAAATTGGTCCAGATCGGTCCAGATTTGGATATAGCTGCCATATAGACCGATCCGCCGATTTAGGGTCTTAGGCCCATAAAAAAGCCACATTTATTATCGGATTTTGAAAAAAAATTTGGGACATAGAGTTATGTTAGGCCCTTCGACATCCCTCGTCAATCTGGTCCAGTTTTGTCCAGATTTGGATTTAGCTGTCATTTAGACCGATCCGCCGATTTAGGGTCTTAGGCCAATAGAAGCCACATTTATTATCCGATTTTGCCAAAATTGGGGACAGTGAGTTGTGTTAGGCCCTTCGACATCCTTCTTCAATTTGGTCCAGATCGGTCCAGATTTGGATATAGCTGCTATATAGATCGATCCGCCGAATTAGGATCTTAGGCCCATAAAAGCCACATTTATTATCCGATTTTGCTGAAATTTGGGACAGTGAGTTGTGTTAGGCTCTTCAACATTTTTCTGAAACTTGGCCCAAATCGGTCCAGATTTGGATATAGCTGCCATATAGACCGATATCTCGATTTAAAGTCTTGGTCCCATAAAAAGCCCATTTATAATCTGATTTCACTGAGATTTGACACACTGACTTATGGCTTTTCAACATCCGTGTCGTATATGGTTCATATCGGTTTATTTTAAGTTATAGCTACTAAAAAGTTCAATATTTTTTATACACAATTGAGCAATGACTTGTACTTATTAGTATTTTAGCCCAAATCGGAACATATTTCGATATGGCTGTTATAGGGCATAAGGTTTACATTTTTCACCGGATATTGACGAAAGGTGATTTACATATAATAGAGGTGGTGGGTATCCAAATTTTGGCCCGGCCGAATTTAACGCCTTTTGGGGGCGCCTCTCCTCCAAAAACAAACCCCAATGAAGATAAACTTACCGACCGTAGCAATATGTGGCTCAAATGAAAGGTCTTTGGGAATAGAGCATGCATCTGATATCAACATTCGGTAAAGTGTCTACAGGGCCGTCTTCCCCCAATGCACCCCCAAAGAGAACAATTTTACCGACCTTACCAATATGGGGCTCAAATAATAGGTATTTTAGAGTAGAATGCGAATCTGATATATATTTTTAGTGCCAAACTACCACGTGGCCTCCCCCTAAATTCAATGGCAATATAGGAGTCAAACAAATTATATTTGAGAGTAGAACACGATGCTAATATTTCTTCAGGGCTAAGTATTTGGCAGACCACCCCACCCCCAAAACATCCCTAAATCGTACATATTTACCTACCATGGCAATAAGGGGCACTGGGGAGTAGAACACGACATTTCTTGGGTTCAACCACTTCCCAAAACACGCCCCAAGCAGGACTTATTTGCTGGCCATGGCAACATGGGGCTCAAATAAAAGGAATTTGGGACTAAAATACGGCTCTGATATACAAATTTAGGTTCAAGTGTTTGAGGGACGACTCATCCCATAAACCAATGTTAATAAGAAGTTTAAATAATTGGTATTTGAGACTAGACCACGATGCTGATAAATTTTTAGGGCTAAGTGTTTGGCGAACCACCCCATAGCCATCAAAACACCCCTAAATCAGACATACATATTTGCAGACCATGGCAATATGGGGTTCAAATAAAAGGTATTTGGGAGAAGAGCAAGAAATTTATACCCACATTCAGGACCAATTTTCTGGGGGACAATACCACCCCCTATTCCACAAATCACCACCCTAAGGGACTTCCCACTCCCAAAATCCTCATAGGATGGGGGATACTAGTCTAGTCATTCCGTTTGTAACACTTCGAAATATTCGTCTAAGGCTCCATAAAGTATATATATTCTTGATCGTCTCGACGTTCTGAGTGGATCTAGCCATTTCCGTCCATCCGTCTGTCGAAATCACGATAGCTGTCGAACTAGTAAAGTTAGCCGCTTGAAATTTTGCACAGATCCTTAACGTTGATGTTGGTCTTTGGGGATTGCAAATGGGCTATATCAGTTCAAATTTAGATATAGCTCCCATATAAACCGATCCACCGATTTGAATTCTTGAGCTCCTGGAAACCGCAATTTTTGTAACAATTGGCTGAAATTTTGCATATAGTATTCTTTTATGACTTCCAACAACTGTGGAAAGTACGGTCCGAACCGTTCTAAAACGTGATATAGGTCGCATATAAGCGGAATTCCCGATTTGACTCCTTGAGCCCTTACAAGCCGCCATTTTTTTCAATTTGGCTGAAATTGAGCATGTAATGTTTTGCATGCTTCCAACAACGGTGTCAAATACCGTCCAAATCAGTCTATAACCTGATATAGCTCCCATATAAACCGGTCTCTCGATCATCCTTGTTTGATTTTTAGAAGCTTTAATTTTTGCTGATTTGACAGAAATTTGGTATGTAAAATAAAATTATGCCCTTCAACTACATTTAATTTGTTTAAATATTTAGCAGAATCCATGTCGGAAGGGGGTCGGACCCTCCCCTTAAGCCAAAAGTACCACCCAAAAATAGGAGTGTTCCGATCGGGACAATATGGGACTCAAATGAAAGGTATTCAAGAATAGAGTACGAATTGCATATTAAAAATTGGGTCCAAGTAACTGAGGGGCCGCCCCAAACCCACAACCCTCTAAAATAGGTTTATTGGACAAGCATGATAATATGGTACTCAAAAGAAAGGTATTCAGGAGCAGATTACGAATATAGTCAGTAAGAAGGAATATGATTTAAATTTGTTAATATCGCAAGTGGACGGACCTCATTACCTCAAAATCAAAAGTGACAGTAATGGGCACCAAATGAAAGATATTGATACGAATATGATATAAAAAATTGGGTTCAAGTACCCACGAAGTGGCCCTAAGCCCAAAACTCCTTCAAGCAGACAAATTAAAAGTTCATATCAACATGGGGTTCAAATGAAAGGAATCCGGAAGTAGATTACGAATTTGGCATACAAACTCAGGTCGAAGTATAGGGGGGTCACCCCACCCCCCAAACCCCCCAAATGGGCACATTAGCCAATCACGACTATATGGAACTTGTTTGGTCCGTACAGACTCAAAAACGGCAGAACCGATTTTCTCGAAATTTTTACAGATTGTGTAGGTTGTGTATAATTTTTCGATGTCGGAAGAGGGCCGCACCCTCCCCCTTACTCCAAAAACACCACCCAAAATCAAAAGTGAACAGATAAGCAAAATATAGGTAACAAATGAAAGCCGTCGAAGAGAATTCGAATATGGTATTAAAATTTGAGTCTAAGTACCCAGCGGGCCGCTCAACCCCAAAACTCCCCCATAAAGACATATTGGACGTTCATGTCAATATGGGATTCAAATGAAAGGTATTCGGAAGTAGATTACGAATATGGTAACAAATTAAGTACATGTAATGTGGGTATTCCCACCACTAAAAGCCCTCAAAATTGGCATATTAGCCGACCATGACTAAATGGGACTCAAATGAAAGCAATTTGGGAATAGATAAGAAATCTTTCTTTTTGGCAACACTGGTGTAAACAGCTCACATACGTTTCGTGTTTTGTTTCACTGTCAAACATCTTCAGTTTGGTCTATAATTTAACCATGAATCATATTACAAGCGAACAATGCTTGCAAGTTATTGCATTGAGTTTTTCGACGGCAAAAAAAATTCTTATAATAACAATAATTTATAAAGGTTGAAACTAGATAATTTTTATATACCCATCAGCCATATGGTGTAAGAAGCTCAAAAAATGAAGGCTAAACATGCAAACACAATTTAGGTTAATTTAAACCTCATTTGAATTAAGCACCTAGCAATTTCATTAAAATGATGTAGCAATAACCTCAAAAATCAAGGTAACATTCTTTATATCCCATATCAAATCAAATAACGAGGTCATATCTCCATGATTAGGCAAACAAAGGGGTAGAACGCTCAAAAGCATCCTATGCCCCACATCTTTGGTTTTGAATTGTTTGTCCAAATACAAAAGGGGGATGTTTGATGTTTGGTTAGATGGCAGGTGAACGTATACCCTGGACCCTTGTCAAAATTGACATTAATTAATTTTTGAATTTGTTCACTTCCACACAAAACAAGGATCTTGAGACGTATAACAATAAAGGACACTAGAACAAATTACAATGGTTTGCTTATGGCCTACCACACTCATGCACCTGAAAAGACAAATACACGCATACACACAGCATTCTTTCACCATAGAGCAAGTGTGAAATTCTTAAACAAATACAGTCGCACAAAATGGTCTGTTTAATACTGAAATGTTCGATCTAATATTTCATGGAACGAAAAAGAAAATTTAAACACCCAAATGTATCTTATCCGCTAGTGGCTTTTTAATAACAGCTATTTACCTCTGAAAGGGACACCACCATAGGTCAGAGGGTAACATGTCCGTCTATGATGTTGAACGCCTGAGTTCGACTCCTGGCGGCAACATCAGAAAACATTTTAAGAGGCAGGGTACTATTTTGCAATGTTAAAACTTTTTCACAAAGAGGTGTTGCACCGCACTGTGGGTCACAGCAGCGACAAAAATCGAAAAATCGATTGGGACAAATCACATTGTAAAATAAACAAATCTTCTCCAAACACATCTAATTTTTATATTCCAACATTGCCTTGTGATTTGTAATGGTTTTTGGCAAAACGAAGCAAACCAAGTAAGTTCGGCCGGGCCGAATCTTGAGAACCCAGCACCATGGATTCTGCTAAAAATTTATACAAATAAATTTAGTTGAGGAGCATAATTTTTATTCTTCATACCAAACTTCTGTCAAACCAGCAAAAATTTAAGCTTCTAGGAACGGAACAAGGATAATCGAGAAACCGGTTTATATAGAAGGTTATAGACTGATTTTGAATGTTGAAAGTCGTAACAGAACACCGCAAGCAAAATTTCAGCCTAATCGGACAAAATTACGGCCTTTAAGGACTCTAGAAGTCAAACCGGCCGATCGAGTTATATGAGAGCTATACCAAGTTATAGACCGATTTGGACTTCACTTAGTACAATTGTTCAAAGTCATAACAGAACGCTATGTGCAAAATTTTAGCTAAATCGGACAAAAATTTCAGCTTCCAAGGGCTAAAGACGTCAAATCGGGAGATCGGTTAATATGGGAGCTATTTATGAGGTTATAGACCGATTTGGAAAGAAGACAAGGGTGGGATTTATAACCAACCCCGACAAGGTAAGCTGTGCGACACCAAAGGCTTACAGACCTATAAGTCTTACGTCCTTTCCACTCAAAACCATGGAAAGTATTGTGAACACCATGATAACGAGTAAGACATCCAGCGAACTCTGTTGCCACTCATATGGATGACCACCATAAATAGCCTATAACGGATGCTGACTGAGGAGTAATTTGAACTCGCCTGCTACGTAGACTATGTTACAAAACTTTTAACGGGTAAGAATCCGAATTAGCTATGCAGGTAGGCCGAAATGATCTTGTGCATGTTATGCGACTAGGCTAGACCTAGAACGAAGCGAAGATAGTAAATCTGTAAGGTAGGGAAGAAGTTTCCGATCAGATCCCTGAGACGACACATGACGTCGAGTGAGAGGCATTGCTGTCAGCGACACAGTCTTGGATTGAAGGATCTTTGGTGCTGTCATCTAGAAGTTCATGATACACAGATGGATCAAAGATGGAAGACAGTGTGGGCCTGGGTTCTACATTGAAAACCCAGGAACTGAGATCTATTTTCGAATGCCTGACCACGCAAGGACGTTAAGTGTCAACATTTTTACGGACAGCAAACTGGTCATCAGAGCAATAACACCCGGGACCGTAAGGTCACGAAAAGTCTTGGAGTGTAGGTGAATGAGAAAACGCATTCTCTGAAGACGGCACGATCCGCATTGTTTGGGTGCCGGGTCAGAGTAAGAGAAAAAGAAGCAGATGGCGATTTGGCAGTGAAGGCCAGTGGACTACCGTCAATAAACTTGGGTAACCCAAAGCCTTTCAGGCGAAGTAATCCGCAGTAAGGACGTGGGTGACCAACACAATGAACCGGCGAAATGGTCGGTAGGATGACGGAAAACCTATGGGTAGATTCGAATCGTGAGAAGACGATACTAATCTTGAAAGGAAGAAAGGAAGAAGGAGAGTGGTATAGCTTTTGGTATTATAATAAGTATGTAGGACTTCGAGCTCACTTATGCAAAAGAGGTGTGGCAAGTGATAGCATGTGTTGAGATTGGAGCATTTTCTTTATCATTACCCAACTTTCGCGGCTAAGAGACACCGGCACTTAGGTGGGGACACATTTAGGGAGTTTGTAAGTAGCACAAAATTCCTGACTTAGATTTTTTTTTCTAGGTTACTTTTTAATATTTAAAACGAACAACCTAACCGAATTTTTACCAATGAAAATCTTAAAAATCTAATTTTTTTACCAAAAATAAATTGTTTTATTTGGCTACACATTGTATTCATCACAAATTTTTGGTATGAATTTATCAAAACGTTTGTCCCAAAAGAAGTTTACTTGTCAAAAATTTCGTTTAAGGGTAATAGATTATGTTTTTGTGTGTAGTTTATACAATATATATCGAGATTGGGTGGTAGTGGGCACCTAATGTTCAGCCCATCTGAACTGAATGCGTTTTTACGTTTTCGTATTTCTTTGCATTCCCTTAAAGTAATTTGTTAGTTTTCTTTTTGCTTGTCGGTCACAGTCATTTAAGCCTATAATCCTTCATGATCATCTCCTTTGTATGGTTATTCTCAAAAGTCTTTATTTTATAATGAAATAAAATAAACGATGTCTCCACATTTTTTTGTGATTAACATTTTTGTAGATGTTGGATTTTAGATACAAATTTAAGAAAATCTCATTGTTCCTTTGATGTCTGTTCTAATTGTACAGACACTCACCGTCTCAAAGCAACAATCATTTTAATCTTAAATACAAAAACATTTTCTGTATTGTGATTTGTTGTTTTTTTTTTGTTTTTGAAGAAAATAATCACTAAAAGCCTGAGTGGCTTATCTTAAAGGTAACATCAAAACACAACGAGTCCTTGTTTTTGGAACTAAACACAACAAGACATGAAAGAAATATGGAGATAACTTTTTGAAGTTTGAGTTTCTTGAAAAAGAAAACTTCTCAAAGCTAATACGAGTTCTAAATTATAAAACACATTTTAAGGCAATTTAAATATTCAAGATTAAATAGTGATTTCTTAAGCGATGCTTGTCCAGATGTCATTAAATTCTATGAAATACATTATTACATAATACACAAATCAAGTTTTAAAGAAACTCAGTTCAGTGTAATTACAAACAGTTGAATGAACATGCTTACCTTGAACCACTGGCTATTTTTATGCAAGATATTCGAAGTGCATTAAATTTCATAAGAATTTGAGCAATTTATTCAGGATTTAATGCGAATGACTAATGGGGGTCACAAGTCTGAAAAGATAATAAAATTATGATAAATGACAGGGTTTGTGTAATTTATATTAAATTTTCAAAACAGTACTTCTTCAATGTCTTTCAGAGAATTATATTTATAGGTGCGAAAGTTATGAACAATCAATAGTGAAAACAAAACGTTAAAATAAGGTTTTCCAAAAAAAAAAAAGAAAAACAATTAGGTTAAAGAAGGTTAGCATGGGATACTATTTTCTAAACAGAATCACTAAGACTGTTTTAGTCCATTGTAAGACTGATTAGTCGAAACCACGACCGATCTCGCTACCCACGCGGATACCGACAAAAACAAGAAAACATGTGCTTAGTTCAGCCGAAACGAAACTTGCGAACCCATCGCCGCGATTATATTATTAAATAAATTAAATAAATTAAGTGAAGGCCTTATTAAATAAATTAAGTGAAAGCCTTAATTTTAGGTAGACAATTTCTGCCAAGATTCATAAAGAGATCGGTTTATATGAAAGCTATATCAGCTTTAGACCGATTTGAACCATTTCAGCCAGATCGAATAACAATTGCTGATTCCAGGAGCTCCAAATATCAGATATGCAGATTAGTTTATATTGAAGCTTCATATACTTGTGAGGTTATACACCGATTAAGATCATACCAATCACAGAATGAAGTCAATAACAATAAGTAAAAAGGCGTTAAGTTCGGCCGGGCCGAACTTTGGATACCCACCACCTCGAGTATATATGTAAACCACATTTCGTCAAAATCCGATGAAAAATGCATACCTTATGCCCCATAGCAGCTATATCGAAATATGTTCCGATTTGTACCAAATACTAATAAGTACTATTGTACATATTGGTCTTTTTAGTAGCTATATCCAAAAATAAACCGTTCTGAACCATATACGGCACGGATGTCGAAAAGCCTAACAAAAGTCACTGTGTCCAATTTCGGCGAAATCAGACAATAAATGCGCCTTTTATGGCCCCAAAACATTAAATCGAGAGATCGGTCTATATGACAGCTATATTCAAATCTAGACTGATCTGTGCCATATTGCAGAAGTATGTTGAGGAGCTTAACTTAACTCACTGTCCCAAATTTCGGCAAAATCGGACAATAAGTGCGTTTTTTTTGGGTGCAAGACCTTTAATCGAGAGATCGGTCTATATGGCAGCTATATCCATATTTAAACCATATTGCAGAAGAAAGTCAAGCGGCCTGACACAACTCACTGTCCCAAATTTCGGCGAAATCGGACAATAAATTCGCCTTTTATGGCCCCAAAACCTTAAAGCGAGAGATCGGTCTATATGGCAGCTATATCCAAATCTAAACCGATCTGGGCCAAATTGAAGAAAGATGTCGAAGGGCCTAACACAACTCACTGTCCCCAATTTTGACACAATCGGATAATAAATGTGGCTTTTATGGGCCTAAGACCTTTAATCGAGAGATCGGTCTATATGACAGCTATATCCAAATCTAAACCGATCTGTGTCAAATTGAAGAAAGATGTCAAGGGGCCTAACGCAACTCACTGTCCCAAATTTCGGCAAAATCGGACAATGAGTGCGCATTTTATGGCCCCAAAACCTTAAATCGAGAGATCGGTCTATATGGCAGCTATATTCAAATCTGGACCGATCTGAGTCAAATTGAAGAAGAATGTCAAAGGGCCTAACACAACTCACTGTTCCAAATTTCGGCGAAATCGGACAATAAATGCGCCTTTTATAGCCCCAAAACCTTAAATCGAGAGATCGGTCTATATGTGGCAGCTATATCCAAATCTGGACCGATCTGAGTCAAATTGAAGAAGAATGTCAAAGGGCCTAACACAACTCACGGTCCCAAATTTCGGCGAAATCGGACAATAAATGCGTCTTTTATGGCCCCAAAACCATAAAGCGAGAGATCGGTCTATATGTGGCAGCTATAGCCAAATCTAATCCGATCTGTGTCAAATTGAAGAAAGATGTCGAAGGGCCTAACACAACTCACTGTCCCAAATTTTGACATAATCGGGTAATAAATGTGGCTTTTATGGGTCTAAGACCTTTAATCGAGAGATCGGTCTATATGGCAGCTATATCCAAATCTAAACCGATCTGGGCCAAATTGAAGGAGGATGTCGAAGGGCCTAACACAACTCACCGTCCCAAATTTCAGGAAAATCGGATAATAAATGTGGCTTTTATGGGCCTAAGACCATAAATCGGCTGATCGGTCTATATGGGGGCTATATCAAGATATAGTCCGATATACCCCATCTTTGAACTTAACCTGCTTATGGACAAAAAAAGAATCTGTGCAAAGTTTCAGTTCAAGTGCAAGTTTCAATACGGTGCAAGTTTCATAGCAAGATTTTCTGACCAAGAATATATATACTTTAAAGGGTCGGAAATGGATATTTCAATGTGTTGTAAACGGAATGAGTATACCCCCATCTTTTGGTGGTGGGTATAAGAAAAACAGATTTGACTTGATCCTTTAATGTTTACTTGCACAGTTAAAAATAGTTTTAAAAACCAATAACTTTTGTCGAAAAACCGACTACAAAATTTGTTAATTTTCCTGCAACAATTAATTTGTAATCTCAGCGACCCAAAGTTGAGTTTGTTGTTGAAAACTTGCTCCAACCCAATATATAACAGCAATTAACGTAGGTATAACAAAACCATTTAACCAACCAGCCCATATGTGCTTGCTTCGGTGAGGTGATTAGTTTTATTTCCTTTGTCCGACTATTACCCTAAAAACAATTTTTTCAATTTGCCGCCGTGGAGGTTTGAACTCATGATCTCATGTTTGGCAGTTTTGCACGCATCCTCTAGTCTACCGACATCATTTTGTTGATGATGAAATAATTCAATAAGCATTACTACACAGTAATTAGTGTCTCAATTAAATTCATTTATGAACCAATAAGGAGAGGTTAAAATCGGGCGGAGACGACTCCGTGTTATGATGTTCTCAACCACCTCCGTTATGATGGTCTGAACCACGGTCAGTAACTCGGCATTTTTTGTATGAAAGAGACATCGGTACCATTCGGGTATATCGGCCCAGCACATAGGGATATGCGTAGCAGCCGGTAGATCGAACGTCTCTGATCTAGACTGCGTCCAGGTTCTGGTAAGGGTGATGTCGCATGGGGGCATGTTGTTTGCGGCGCTACTTATTTATATAACAGGGCAGTCCTTCCTTGTTGATTGGTGGTATTGGGTCTGGGCACGCGGCCTTCTCGGAACCCCTTTATATAGAAATGCAGCGTATTTCAGGCGAAGACCATCGTGATCCTGAAATCACTCAGGATCAAGGTGTGACGGGCAACGAAGAGGCCGAAGAGCTAACCAGGAATGGATTGCTGATCGCCGCAGAGCATACTACGAAATTATATTATGGGCTGCTGGACAGGTGCAGCCTTTTTAAGGCGGAGGTCTTCGCGATCGTGAAGTCATCTTGGGTAGCTGGGAACGAAAAGGCTGACGAGCAGAAAAGTAATGGAATGCTGATTGTCGCATCAGTGACCCCTCCACTGCGCGAGCTTGTTGGTAACGTGGACGATGACCGCGCGAATAAGGCGTGGGCGGGCGCTGTGGATTATAGGATGCCAAAGGACCTGTGGCCGATTTTTTTTCGCAAAACACGAAGTCGCACAATGGGATAGAAACAAAAAAAAGTAAACAAAATGTCATTTAATGGCGGATAGAGATTACTTTTTGAAATACTGAATGGTTAAATCTGAGGTGTTAACGGGATCATACGCAAGGCCCTATGTTGTTCGGGCAGGCCCCCAAATTGATCACCTCGGGATTTAGAAAAATTGTTAGGGCTGCCAAATCCTCATTTGTGGTCCGATATTTAAAATAAATTTTTTGCTGGATGATGCTCAAAAATCCCTACAAAAAATTAAAATGAGCAATACAATATCTCCGCTAGTTTCAAGTATAACGAGTTTTAATTTTTGTTTGTTGAAATTTTGGCCGAGATCGGATTCGTATTTTACAATTGATGATTTGGCAGCCCGAGCAATTTACCGAAATACCGAGGTAACCAACTTTTAGGGCCTGCCAACAGGCGCCCGGACCACCTACAGTCTTGGTATTGCACATGATTTCGATAACGCCACAGCTCTAACCATTTAAAATTTCAAAAGGTTTTCTCTATCCGTTCTTATGTTTACGAGTTTTTTCGTTTCTATCCCAATGTGCGCTTATACCGGGGCTGAAAAATCATGACTTATGACTGCTAAAGTCATGACTTAGGACGGCTGATTGACTGGTCATTGCAGGATGTGCGATGACGGGAAAGAGTTGGAGACGGTGAGCAATTACAGGAAGATACAGGATAATGGGTGAATACCTTTATCCGTGCCTCGATTCTCTCAAGGCTCTTCCAGACAAGGCTCCAGAATGACAAGAAGACTGTCATTCTGGAGTTCGGAAGATCCCTGAATTGGCTGACTTAATCAAACTCTTACGGGTGAGGCCTTATTTTCTTATTTTGACTTAAACACTAGTTCTTTTTTTTTTTGTGTCCATCTTTGTACTGGACACCGCGCATATTTATCTTTTTGTGCTCCTTTTCATTCTTATTTAGTACCTTATTTTACTTAAAACACAATGGACATAAAGTCTCCTAATGAAGCAGCTAGTAACCGAGGTTACTACCTTACCCCTAACTTCGCTCTTTTGGTTGTATTCCCCTATTTTTAGAGTCTCTCCGTGTTTGTCCCAATCCCCTAAAGTTCCCGTTACACCAAATAGACTTGTCAGGGGACCCGATCTTATCAGGTTAAGTCAAAGGACAATTCTTCTTATAACTTCTCAACATGACTTTGGTAGTACCACCCTTTATTATGGTGTCTGAACCAATATTTCGGGGAGTTTCAAGTTTGAGGACGAATTTAACATTCCCATCCTTTGGTAGAGATAAAAAATATTTAAAAAAAAGCTTTCAGCTGAAAAAATTTTTAGAGATGGCTTTGATTTTCTAAATTTTTTTCATGAGAAACATTAATCACTTCCACCGCATTTTGTATCTATTCGCAACATATGTTGGCATAATATTCTCATATTTTATCCATAACTAACTCCACCCACTCATATATTTGTAGCAAGCCCTTTGGAAAATTTTCAATTTAATTCATTTCAATTCGTGGAAACCACTGCTGCTACGAAATATACAAAGAGACTTTAATTTGAAATATAACGCAACATTGTAGACGCAAAAATTCTTTACAAAATAGCAGTGGCATGCCACCAATTTCGCCCACGTATTCGATTTTGTAAATCCCCTCTTGAACTTCAACAAAGGGGAATGAAATTCATCAAAGCAATGGTTATAGAGTTTTTTACTTAGGGATTCTGTTGAAGAATTTATTTACTTGGGAAGAAAATCTCGCATTTTATACAACTCAAGCGATTGCCATTCAATTGGCATGACAAAGCGAAGAGTTGAAAAAAAATGTCTGTATGCAACACTGATAGATAACAGCTGGAAATTTTCGCGTACATATGAATATAAAGAAATGCTTGCTCTTTAAATGTTGGATAATTTTGTTTAATTTCATTCAGATGGAATACAGAAAACTTTAAAGTTTCAGCAATAGACTAATTAAAAAGTTAATATGATGAGTGGCCTGGCCGATTCTTGTTCGTATTTAGGAGAGTTCTCCGAACGATCTCTTACTATATGAACTCATTTAGGCTACTTGTGATATAAATTTGGAAAGCCTGAACGGGCTTGTAGTCTACTTGTAGACTACAATTTCAACTCAATATCTCAATTTTTGAAAGGTGTAGGGTGATTACAACTGACGGGCAGACGAACGGACGTACAGACACACGAATGTCGATAAATCATCTTAGAATTTTACGACGATCAGAAATATGGTTCAATGAAGAATGTCATAGGATCAAAAATAGTATAAAAAAGAATATTATATTCCCTCCCCTCTGGATCCCGTTCGGCAAAATCGCTTTTCAAATGAATGTCGGATGTGCAACGTGAAGTTCGTATGCCAAATTGCAAAGAATTCAGATAAGAACTTCGCTTTTAGGGAATCAAAACTAAAATTCGAAGATTAAAAAAAATTCACTCAAACGAGGGTTGCCTTTTATATTTCGGGATCAGAGAACAAAAACAAATATTAGTCATCGAAAGTCGCTTTATTATCTATACACTTTGGCATACGTTTGAACCAATTGTCGAAGCACTTTTGCCACTTTGATTGAGGTTTTTCCACAACATGCATTCGGATCAACCGCTATTTCAAGTTACGAAAAAACGTTGACCTCTCATTTGATTTTTTTACGTACGGGAATAAAAAGAAGTCATTCCGTGCCAAGTCAGGACTCTATGGCGGATGATTCATTAAATCGATGTCTTAAGTGCTCCAAAATGCAGTTGTTGGAGCCGATGTGTTAAGAGTGATCCGTCTTCGGCGGTAAGTTTTCCTGATTTCTTGGAAGACAACTGCCAAACAAATGGTTGTATACCACTATTCTGCATTGTTCTAATGATTGCGAAATGTCCAGTTTTTCCGGGCGATCGTTTGCTAGGAAGTGATTCGTGCGCGAGCAACTTTTGTTGGATTTGGATTATCTTGAAACACCCTTACAGTCGACTGTTGTTTACTTTCGGACTCATACGAGTAAATCCACTATACATCACCTGTCACGATGTCATAGACGTGATTCGAAGCAGCGCGATCGTATTTTTGGAGCATTTCAAATTAAAATTGTGTGAGATCCAACGCCAACAAATTTTTTAATATGGGAGCTACATCAGTTTAAAGACCAGTTTGGACTGTACTTGGAACAGTTGTTGGAAGTCGTTACAGAACACTACAAATTCCAGTCAAATCAGACAGCAATTGCTGTTTCCAGGGACTCAAGATTTCGAATCGGGAGGTCGGTTTATATGGGAGCTCTATCCAAATCTGAATCGATATTGCCCATTTGCAATCCCTACAACCTATATAAATAAGTCTCTGCGCAAAATTTTAAGCGGATATCTTTACTCGTTCGACCGGTAACGTAATTTCCACTGACGGACGGACGGACTTTGCTAGATAGACTGAAATTTTCAAGACGATCCAGAATATTTATACTTCATAGGGTCTCAGATCAATATTTTGAAATGTTACAAACGGAATGACTAGACGAGTATACCCCTATTCTATGGTTGTTGGGTACACAAATGCTGGTATGTACAATGACAAAAATCGTTAGAGCAACAGACAAATGGCTGCCAAATACAAGAAAACATAATAAGAATTTCTAAGGCACACATATTGTTTGGTAATATTTAAGCGATAAAGAAGTATCCATCCCAAAATAGGTCTTTAAAATGCGAAAACAATCACTTCAATAAGTAATTATACCCTACACCACTACTGTGGTACAGGGTATTGTAACTTAGAGCATTTGAATGAATGTTCATGTTCCCATAATGCTTAAACTTGTCTCAATCTCACGATATGTCACATGACGATCTTGCAAAAACACCTGGCGCACACCATCATTGGTTTTTGGAACAACAACTGATTGTGGACGACCTTCACTTCGCTGTTGTTGACTTAATCCACGTCGAAAGTTTTCAAATACAATCGCACGAAAATGTTCACGATTTAATACCATTTTTTGGGCGAGATAAATCTTTTAAATTACTGTAAACAACACAAATAGCGCTCGTATGTCAAAACGTTCTGAGTGCGTATAACCTCAAAAATGTCAAGCTTTGCAATACTTCTGTCAGTTGGCAGATTGCAACACATGGGTTGTCCAAACGCGAAATATAAAACGCAACACATATTTAAACTAAATGTTGAAAATCGTAACACAACTCAAATCCGAATTTAAGAAAACTTTATCAAATTTTTTTTTTCAAAATTTAGTTTTAAAAGTAATCATTTTTTTTTTAATCTTCTTAAAGTGGAGCCAAAACAGTTTCTGCTTCTTATTGTAATGGGTGTATTTTCTCCACTTATTGATGAGAATACTGTCCCTAAACTCCTTTCACCCAACACTCAACAGAAACCCTAGTTGCTAACAAAAACTGCTGCAAGATATAAATCACAAAATCCTTTACTTTACGATTGAGAGGACAAAACATTGAATGTACGAGTAAGCAAAAAGGTTAGAACAACTTTTCTTCTTTTTGGGGTAATTTAACAAAACATATCATTCATTACAGATTTCGCCATTTCGTGTCTTGCATTATCAAATGTCTTACCCGAAGCCACCATATAGAAGAAAAATTGAAGTACAAATGGAATTACAATGTTTTCTATAGTGGCATTGATAGCATTCGTGCAATATATAACGAAATGTAATACAAAATGCATTTCACTAAAAGATTTTACATCTACTTATCCTTCGCAGGCTTAGATACTTAAATGATCCATTGACCAATAATGGGAAGAGAGTCTTACTAGACCAATACTAAAGCTTAGCTCAGTAGTATTGGGTTGCCCAAAAAGTAATTGCGGATTTTTCATATAGTCGGCGTTGACAAATTTTTTCACAGCTTGTGACTCTGTAATTGCATTCTTTCTTCTGTCAGTTATCAGCTGTTACTTTTAGCTTGCTTTAGAAAAAAAGTGTAAAAAAGGAACATTTGATTAAATTTCATTCTAAGTCTTATTAAAAATGCATTTACTTTCTTTTAAAAAATCCGCAATTACTTTTTGGGCAACCCAATATGATGGATAGTAAAAGAGAACAAGTGAAACAGGAAAACTACAACTGGTTCCAAGAAGACAATCTCTGGAGATAAGCACACTAGAGACGATTTTGGATGACTGGCGGAGATTAATTGCGCCTATGATGTTTAAAGTGTTGGCAAAAATATTCTCAAGCAGCCAGGCAGCTATTAAATCTTTGGAGAACGTAATTCTGGACACAAAAACCGCCCTCGACTGTCGCAGATCTCTCAATAAGATGGTTAAACTGTTCAAAATTCACCTGTTCTGGGTGCCGGGCCACAGAGATATCCCAGGGAATTGTAAAGCGGGTGAGCTTGCGAGACTAGGAACTACGTTACACATTTCAGGTATACTGGAATCTGTGGGCATGCCTCTAGTGATTTGTAAGCTAAGTTTTCAGCGAACAGTGTTTGCTATTTTCAGCAAACCTCTTTCTTTGAGAGTACTTAATTATTTGATACTCGAAGGGGAAAGTTGGTGATTTTAAACATCCACTGAGACTCACATTTACATTTGTATTTTATTTTTTCTTCTAACATCCCATTCACAATTAAGCAGCTGCCATTTTCAGCAAACAACAGACTTTTCAAAAGTCAGCCTGCTGCTCTGAAATTGCAGAACTACTGCTGTAATAGCAGAAATGTTGCTATAATAGCAGCAAAATAAACTACTAATATTCAGCAGACAGTGTTTGCTGTTTTCAGCAAACTTTTTGCTATGAGTACATAGCCCTGGATGTCGTATTCATCTGGGAGCAAACTTCAACATATTTAAAAAACAATTTATTTTCAAAAAGTTGGTTCAGCAAGTACGAAGACAAAGTCGCGTGCCTCTAATGGTCTTGGGCCACTCACTGTGCCAAATTTCGGCAAAATCGAAAAAACAAATGCGCTTTATATTGGCAGAAGACCTGAAATGAGGACACCGACTTATATGACAATTATTTTCATATAGGGAGATCGGTCTATATGGAGCCTATACCCTCCACCATGGATCACATTTGTAAAGTTCTTTGCCCGGTATTCCTTTCTAAGCAAACAGAGGATAATGAATAAAAATTGCCATGCTATTGGAGCTATATCAGGTTATGGACCGATTCGAAGCATACTTGGTTTGGATGTTGGAGACCATATTAAAAGTCATTGTACAAAAGTTCAGCCAAATCGGATAAGAATTACGCCCTCTTTAGGCTTAACAAGTTTAGTAGGGAGATCGGTTTATATGGGAGCTATATCAGGTTGTAAACCGATTTGGACCATACTTGACATACTTGTTCGAAGTCAAAACAAAGGCTTCATTCATAATTTCCGCCAAATCGGTTAATAATTGTGCACTTCAGAGGCTCAAGAAGTCAAAATATGAGATCAGTTTCTATGGCAGCCATATCAAGTAATGAAACGATTTAGACCATACATAGGTTAGGTAAGGTTGAAAAGAGGGTGCAGATATAAATCTGGCCCATGCCTCTATAGAGATACACCTAAGCCAGTAATCGGCTTGTTGTGCGCTCTAAAAAGTAAAAAGTTACCTCGAAAAACAAAATTTTAAGTTAGTTCACGTCTGGTATCGTGACCCCACCTAGGTACCGGTTTCTGTTAACCGCGAAAGCCGGGCTAACAGTTGTTGGAAATGATAACAAACCACATCGTACAAAATTTCATCGAAATGGGATAAAAATTGCGCCACCTAGAGGCTCGAGAAGTCAAGATCTAAAATCGGTTTATATGGCAGCCATATTAAAAACTTGGACCGATATGGCCCATTTACAATACCAACCGACCTACACATATAAGAAGTATTTTCAAGCGCCTAGCTTTATTCCTTCAAAAGTTAGCGTGCTTTCGACGGACGGATAGACGGACGAGCATGGCTAAATTGACTTAGAATGTCAAGATGCAAATGCAAATTGTGCCCATGAACATTCCACTAAGGAACAGGGGCGAACTTCTCACATATCCAGGAGTGCAATCCGATTCAAGTTTGAGCCCAATGATTAGGGGCCTCCTTTTTATAGCCAAGTCCGAATGGCGTGCCGCAGTGCGACACCTCTTTTGAGAGAAGTTTTACATGGCATAGTATCTCACAAATGTTGCCAGCATTAGGAGGGGAAAACCACCACTGAAAAAAATTTTTTTGATGGTCTCGCCAGGTTTCGAACCCTGCGCTACTGTGGCCTCCAGAATGTCAAGACGATCAATATTATATACTTTGTTGGGTCTCAGATAAATATTTCGTTGAGTTACAATTGGAAAGACGAAATTAAAATACCCTATCCTTTGGTGGAGGGTATAATGAAAGTGTTGCGCTTTATTTGCTTGTTAGTTTGTTTCTCGGTTCCGTGTGGTCTCAAAAACGAAATGTTCACATATGGTAAAGTTTGGCCTTGAAAGTAGGGCTATCATTTTTTGATATCCGAACCGGACTCTTCCCCTAACCCCAATTTTCAAAAACGCCATAACTCGGATTTTAGGGAAATTTTGTATGGCCCTAATGGTAACCAAAAAACAAAAAAAAAATTGGTATATAAATTTTGGAGTGAAATTACCGGCTGGGGCAAAAGATCAAATGAAAAGTATTTGGAAATACAGTACGAATATGATATACAAGTTTTGCCCTGGTGTCTGGCGGCCCCTACTCTCCAAATTTAGACAAAATTCAGCCGGCAGCCCAACCCAACATATAACAATGGGCAACAGGAACAAATTAAACCAGTAAGGAAAGGCAAAAGTCGGGCGGTGCCGACTGTATAATACCTTACACCTACCCCATAAGTACAATGTGGGACCTATATCCAATTCTGAAACAATTTTAATGGACCTCGGCGAGCAAATGTTAAAACTGTGAAAACTACGGTTGAAAAATGACAACATTATGGCAAATTATATCTCTGTATATCTCATTTTGAACCGATTTCGAGCAAACTTCTCAGATAATGCCGATATACATGTACGACAGCTGTATCTAAATCTGTTCTGTTTTCTTTGAAATTCACCAGTAATATTGAGAGTCATCAGAAAATCCTTCCTGCGAAATTTCGACAGAATCGGTGAACAAATAAGCACTCTTTTGTAATATTTCTCAAATCGGACGAATATATATATGAGAGCTATACCTAAACCTGAACCGATTTCGAGCAAACTCTATGTATATTGTGGTAGTCGTTGAGGAAACCGCTGTGCAATATTTTGGCAAGATTGGTCAATAAATGTGCTTGCAGTGGCTCTAGGAGAGAAAATCCGGCGATAAATATACATATGAGAGCTATGTCTAAATCTGAACCGATTTCCATGAAATTCACCAGTCGAGAGTCGTAAAAAAACCCTTCCTGCCAAATTTCGAGAAAATCGGTTAACAAATGACCATTTAATTGCATTATTATTGAAAATCGGACGAACAAATATATGGGAGCTATATCCAGATCTGAACCGATTTTTTCCAATTTCAATAGGCTTTGTGTCTACGCCGAAAAACATGCCTGTTCCAAATTTGAAGACAATCGGATGAAAACTGCGACCTGTACTCTGTACACAATTTAACATGGACAGACAAACAGACAGACAAACAGACAGACGGACATAGATAAATCGAATCAGAAAGTGATTCTGAATCGATCGGTATACTTATCAATGGGTCTATCTCTCTTCCTTTTGGGTGTTACAAGCAAATTCACTAAGTTATAATACCCTGTACCACAGTAGTGGTGTAGGGTATAAAAAATACCATCAAACGGACATGTGGACTGTTCGGGACAAAAAAGGACTGCAATGAAAGGTCTTTGGTTAGGTTAGGTAAAAGTGGCAATCCTTAACAGACTCACCTACACAATTTTAAGTCCATTGTGATACCACAGTAGCGACAGACCAAAGGCTTCTGACGGGGATCGAACCCACGACCCATACACTGGTAATCCAAGCTCGCTACCAACTCGTCTTTGGTAGAACAGTAAAATTGTTGCTCTTCAATTTGGGTTGAAATAGGAAAAACCTGTGGATAATTGAACAATTTATCGCATGTGGAAGCTTTGCGATATGATTTTTAAAGTAGATTAATTAATACCCCAAACAAATCAATTAGTGAGGATCTGAAATGGCCCTGAATGTCTTGATCATTTTAAAATGCAATCTATTTTCGAAGTTATTTTATGACATAGCGATGCGCAAATTCCTATGTAGCCCATCTACAAACTTGACCATCCTCTTCATCTGTAATGCCTCGAAATATTGGATTAAGGCCCCAGATATTATATATATTCTTGTTCGTAATGACATTCCAAGTCGATATAGCTACGTTCGATGATCGGTCCGTATGTCGAAAATAGGAAGGTATATTCGAAGGAGTAAAAGTAGCGTCGCGAAACTTCGCATAAATAATAATAACTGAAGTAGGTATATTTTGATTGTGAATAGGTCAAATTTGGATACATATCCAGATAACCCTCCCCTATATACCGATCTCTTGAAATCTTGAGCCTCTAGAGGACGCGAATGTTATCCAATTTGGCTGAAATGTTGAACCTTGCGACTTATTTAATTTTCTGTTATAAACGGATCTCCTTATTTGAAACGGTCATTCAAAGAACTGGTCAAATGCGATTCTTACTTTAAGTTATTAAAGACTGTAGCGTGATTTGAACAGGCAGACGGACGGACATTTTCAAATCGTCTTAGAATGTTACCGCGACTAAAAATTTGTATACCTTATAGGCATGGAGATGAATAATTCGATGTGTTGCAAACGAAATGACAAAATGATGGTGGACTGTTGAAAACTTTTAGTTTTAGTGTCATTCACTCATTTTGCTATATATTTCTCTATTGCAATGATTTTAATGTAACCATTATTCTTACATCCCTCAATATTTCATTTGGTTCTGCTTTAATGTAAGGCAGCAAAAACAGCCCGGCACATTTTCACATTTAGCCATAAAACTGCCGAAATGGCAAATCCAGTAAAAAGGTATTCCTTAAAAACCAAATGAATGAATGAATTTTCATTTAAACCCATTTCGTTTTGCATCACTAATCTGTGAGTGTACTTATGTGTGTGTTAAGGCCTGGAAAAAAAATATTTTCGTACCCCATTAATGTTTAATAAGAAACGTATACCAATATTAATAATTTTTCCCTTGAATTTGCCACATTTAAAATTAAAACTAAGCGAAGCATATCAGATTAAATGTGTAGATCTTCGCGATGCTTAGTTGCAAGAGTATAAGTGGCGCGCGCTCGCTCCAAGCTGCTACTTCTACGCCTCGTGCTTCTACGCTACGTTGGCGGTTTACATCCTTCCCGCCGAATTAATTTAGTTTTGTGGGCGAAAACGTTTCAATGAGTTTTTCTTCCGCCTCGCATACAAAACCACATTTATCTGCAAAAGAAATTTGTACTGTGGAAACCTGAATTTGAGGTTTTGGTGCTTTTTTTTTTTTTGTTAATGAAGATTTTTATTTCGCATATAAAAGCAATGAATTTCCATGTGCGCGGATGTATTAAGAATGCGATTATGTGAGGGTGGATAGAGCTAGGAAATATTGGGAGGGAAGAAGAAAACATCCTTTTTCCAAAATAAGTCCAAATTTATTTAACGAAAATCACTGTGGTCAACGTTTTAGAAGTTTAAGCGTTCAAATATCATATTATAGAAGAGTTTTGGGAAGTTTTTCTTTGTTCCACCCTAACAAATATTCTGTATTGTATATATGGCATTTCTAGAGCAGAACTACTTTAGTTTCTATATAAGGCTGTAAAAAATGTAATTGTTCCATTGCGGTAGCAAAGACTCTTTTAACATTATCTCACATTCAAGAAATGAATGAATTAAATGAATGGTATAAAAAATTAATTTCAATTTATTTGTTAAATCTACTTTCTAGCAATCAAAGCATATGGTTTGTGTGCACAAAACAAATAAGGAAGGGCCAAAGTTGAGAAAAGCCAACATTTTGATACCCTACACTGCATATGGTACCTACTCTATATGAAGGCTAAGTCTTCAAAATGAATATTAGCTTAAATTTGAGAAGTAGAATTTCAACAAAAACGAAGGTCTGGAAATCTGCCAACTGAAAGGTTGAAATTTTTGAGATTATACGTACTCAGAACATTTTGCCATATGAGCGCTATTTGTGGTGTTTACAGTAACTTTAAAGATTGATCTCGGCCAAAAAATGGAATTAAATCGTGAACATTTCCGTGCGATTATTTTTTACAACTATCGACGTGGATTAACTCAACAGCAGTACACCGATGAACTTAATTCAAGTTTTGGTGATGAAGCTCCATCAAGGACTAGTGTTTATCGATGGACCAGTGTTTATCGGTAGTGAATTCAACAGATGTCGTAATTAACTCCAAGACGAATTTTTTGAAGGTCGTCCAAAATCAGTTGTTGTTCCAAAAAACATTGATGATGTGCCCCAACTGATATTGCAAGATCGTCATGTGACCTATTGTGAGATTGAGACAACCTTAGGCATTATTAGGACCAGAATACTTTCAACATTGCATGAACACTTGATCGTTAAAAAAAATTGTTCGCGTTGGATCCCACACAATTTGTCAATCAAAAAAGGGTCGTGTCGATTGGCCCAAAGAAATTGGTAGAAACACGTCTATGATTTCGTGACAGGTGATTAATCGTAGATTTACGCGTATAAGCCCGAAAGTAAACAGCAGTCGACTGTATGGGTGTTTCAAGATGGGCCAAATCCAACAAAAGTTGCTTACGCATGAAGCACTTCCAACCAAATGATCGCTTGTTTCTTCGGAAAAAGCGGACATGTTGCCATCACACTGCCAGAACAGTCAATTCTAAGTAGTACACAAACATTTGATTTCCGGTTGTCTTTCTTGATGTCTAGATGTCCAGTATCGTTGCACTGGATATGATGCAAAGTGGTGTGCGAACATAGACAAGCGGCGTCATCGTCTCCTTCGGAGTCCTCGTCGTTGGACTATGTGACCTCTCAGACTTCTTCCGTGCGGGAATATACGCAACAACAACAACCCAATCCAATATTGCAGGGCCAGTGACGATTAAAAGAACATAATGGTTGCAGTTATCCAGAAGACAAATCTGAATAATACCAGCAGCCTGCACAGTTGTCACGATTAAAATGTGCTACGTAAGCATCGCATACGGAATGGATCGCTTGTTTTTTCGGAAACTTGGATATGTCGCCATCATACTGCCAGAACAGTCAATTCTAAGTGGTACACAACCATTCGATTTCCGGTAGTCTTACAAGAAATCAGGAAAACCAACCGCCGAAGACTGATCACTCGTCACCACGATAATGCGAGCTCTCACACATCGGCTCAAACAACAGCATTTTTGAGCACTCAAAACATCGATTTGATGAGTCATCCGTCGTATTGGCCTGACTTGGCACCGAATGATTTCATTTTATTCCCGTACGTAAAAAATGAAATGAGAGTTCAACGTTCTTCGGCACCTGAAGAAGCGGCTGGTACGTTCAGAATACATGTTTTGGAGATACCTCAATCAGAGTGGCAAAAGTTAATCGAATCAGAAAGTGATTCTGAGTCGTTCGGTATACCAATAAATGGGTCTGTCTTACTTTGGGTGTTACAAACAATTACAATAAGTTATAAAGGTTGTAAAGGGTGATGTTTTTTGTTTTTACCTTTTTGGCAACACTGGTTTAAACAGTTCACAGACGTTTCGTGTTTTGTTTCACTGTCAAACATCTTCAGTATGGTCCATAGTTTAACCATTAATCGTCTTACAAACGAACAACGCTTGCAAATTTTTGAATTTTATAATCAAAACGCGTGCTCTGTTAGGAAAGTTCATCACGCATTTCTTCTTATTCAGCGACGATGCTCATTTTTGGCTCAACTGGTACGTAAATAAGCAGAATTGTCGATCTTGGAGTGAAGATCAGCCAGAAGCATTGCAAGATCTACCAATGCATTCAGAAAAAGTCAGTTTTGTGCGGTTTATGGGCTGGTGGCATCATTGGACCGTACTTCTTCAAAGATGATACGAATCGTAACTGTGAATGGTGAGCGCCCAAAATGCTAGAGATTGGCGTGTATGACATATGGTTTCAACAACAAGCCGCCACATGCCACACAGCACGTGTAACTATGGACAAATTATTTGGATTATGGATAAATTATATGGATCGTGCTATCGATTCAAAAAAAGATTTTATGCATTTGTCTGAATTTTATGATTTTTTTTTTTTTTTGAAAAACTTTCCTATAGCTCTGCAATAGTAAAGACAAATCACTAATAGCTAATAAAGACTAATAACTATCACAAAGCGCAATCCCATGGCAGCTGGTTCTGTGCACCGGATTGACCCAATGAAACCCTTCATCGGTCCGGAGCTGCCACCTCAGTGCACGTGTTCATCTTTTTTCCGTCATGGGAGAGGCGCATCTTGCAGTGCCTTCTTCACACGCTTTTGGTCCGTGTCGGGATTGGTGATAACCCCGGACCCTGATCCTGTTCGGATTGTCAGAATCGCCTCCATCATCGATCGGTGTCGGTGAGCTCTAACCCGTGCATGGAGTAGGAGCATTTTCAAACTTGTTGTGGCCTTTCGGTTAAAATGGGCTACGGAATCATCGCATACGCAAGCATACTCCTCAAACACCCGATTTCAAAACCTCTGAGCACCGGACGATTATCAAAAAGAAAAAGGCCGATCGGGTCGGCTTTAGATAATACACCAATCGCCGTTTCAGTGAACTTACATGCAACTTTGCCCATGAACATTCCAGGCGCAAACATTCCATATATGACTGAGTGCTGATTCAAGTTAAAGCTTAATGGGGGCCTACTTTATAAAGCCGAATCCGAACAGCGTGCATCAGAGCGACACCTTTTTGGGGAGAAGTTTTTAGAGCAAAGTACCTCACAAACATCGCCAGCATTAGGAGGGGATAACCACCGCTGAGAAAAAAAATTCTGATTTTCCCGCCTGGATTCGAACACAGGCGTTCTGCGTCATAGGCGGACATGCGCTACGGTGGCTTCCAACTGACACCCTAGTTGGCGAGAGGAAATTCCGAGACATCATTAACACAGCAGACACTCTCTTTATACCAGCCGGTCGAATATCCCAAGTGCGGCCCAATTACCTGGGGCAGACAGTGGTAATCGCTGAACACGCGGGATAGGATTAATTCCACCGACCCCAGTAACCCAAGAATCAGCGTGCTGAGTCTGGATATTAACAGGGTAGTCAGGGAAAATAACCGGAATATGTGGCTAGGACTCTTGAAGCAATGTAACTTAGGTAACGTTTTAGGCGAGCTGTGGTTTACTGTTTAGTCACTCTCGAACCCCGAAAGAAGGGATAACGGGACCTCAGTCGCTTTTGGCAACATAACAGTCAATTAATTTAGCATCCCGGGAGTGGCAAGGCTAAGAGGAGAGCCATCCGTCGTATTCGAGGCCTCCGAGACAATGGGCAGCCATCAAAATTAACCTCGACGAAGTTACAAATACCATCCGTGGGCCCAAGTCATCCAAGGTGTTGGGACCCAAAGGAATCTCTACACTGAAGCTGAAGAATCTGGATTTACCTGGAGTTGCGTAGCTTACAACGGTTCTCAACCTCTCTTTGAGCACTTTAATAGTACTCGATGTATGGAAGATGGGCAGTGTGATCTCGCTGCTGAAGCCTGGAAAGGATTCGAAAAAGCGGGAGTCGTACAAACCGATTTCCATTCTCTCACCAGTAGCTAAAACGCCTGAGGGACTATTTCCACCGAGCCTCGTTGGAGAATTTCGGCGTTGAGATCGTATACGCCTTTAGACTATTACACGATCACAGCATCGAGGCGCACTTCCATTCGTGGCATCTGCGATAGGTTAAACATCTACTTATGTTAATGCAATAGATTTGTATATATCCACCACAAAATGTTCAGCCACACTGTTTACTGCATATATGAATGACGTGAATGATAAGCTGAATGTGAAAGTCGATGGAGTAACAATTTCGACCATCAAGTTCCCCAAATACTTGGTGCGCTCTTACACAATCTCCTCACATGCCATTGCAATTTGCGATAAGTTCACAAATAGAAACAAGGTCCTCAAGTCACTTGCCGGTAACACTTGGGATTCAGACAAAGAAACCTTGCCGACCACGTACAAAGCAATTGAACGGTCATTGGCAAACTATGCTCCTCATGCGACACGCATTGGAATAATATTCAGATCTGTCAGAGTGCCGCCCTTTGAACTGCGACGGAGATAAAGATTATACCTATGCGAAGACATAACTGCATACTGTTATCCTTATCATCATCTTGTGGATAGGCATTTACATTATTTACTACCTACACGCATGAGGTGAAAGATAAGCTGAATGTGAAAATCAATAGAGTAGAGATTCCGATCATCAAGTGTCCCAAAATATTTGGTTTAACATTTGTCAGCTTTTTCACATTCTCCGCACATGCCATGCTATTTTGCGATAAGTTCACAAATAGAAACAAGGTCCTCAAGTCACTTGTCGGCAGCACTTGGGGTTCAGACAAGAAAACCTTGTCGACCACGTACAAAGCAATTAGAGGTTCATTGGCAAACTAAGCAAACTAGGCCAGTGTGGTCTCCTCATGCGACACGCAGTGGAACAATATTCAGAATGCCGCTCCTCGAACTGCAACGGACTGTCTCCTCAGTTCTCACGTGAAACACCTTCATTAGGAGACAATGATCCTACCAGTGCCTTAGGTGCTGGATCTGAGAACTAGAGTTTCAGCACTATAAAAGAGAATCTCTAGATCAAGCGGGTCTAAATAACATTCAATCAGACACGGTGGCAGATGCGGTAAATAGCTACCGGGTGAATGTGGTCCTTGGAGAATGACCGAATGACCTGAAAAAATGGACCTCCCAGACTAACTCGAATAGTTCGGGCTCAATTACGTTGCAGCAGACGCAGCCGGAATAGGTGCAAACTTCTGTCATAACACTG
The DNA here is from genome assembly GCF_963082655.1 of Stomoxys calcitrans. Lineage (NCBI taxonomy): Eukaryota > Metazoa > Arthropoda > Insecta > Diptera > Muscidae > Stomoxys > Stomoxys calcitrans. The sequence goes on along the minus strand of NC_081553.1, from coordinate 83,329,159 downwards.
AGTGCTGTCTGATTCAATTTAAGCTCAATGATAAGGGGCCGAGTCCGAACGGCATGCCGACACCTCTTTGGAGAGAAGTTTTACATGCCATAGTACCTCACAAATGTTACCAGCATTAGGAGGGAAAAACCACATCTGAAAATTTTTTCTTATGGTCTCGCCAGGATTCGAACCCAGGCTTTCGGCCTCATAGGCGAACATGCTAACCTCTGCACTACGGTGGCCTTCGACTCAGTCCTTCCTTGTGACAGGGTTGCCCTCATCCTCTAATTGTGGTACCAAGGTTGATTGTGGAACATGTTGAAGATATGTACTATGAAATGATAGTGGGTATAATAACCAAAAAAATTTCTGGTGTTCTCGCCAGGAACCCAGGCGTTTAGCTTCCGCCTATGACGGACATGCTAACCTCTGCGTGGAAAATGCTTTTTCTGATTGTGACCAGGAATCACACGACAGATTCCTGGTCAGACCCAGATACCTCTGGACGCACCTCATCTTACTCGCAGAGTTCCTGAATCTGTATATTCATCAGAATCAATTAGTTGAAATATAAAACACAACACACTTCTACAACTACAACAACAACTATCACAAATCTTAAATGGGGAAATTGTTTCTGATTAAAGATTAACCCAAATGTTCCATAGGGACGGATACATGTATTGTACATGCATTTAGGTGATGTCATACGTATCCTAAAATGAGTTGCTGCGCAATTTTAAATATTTCCAACAATTGTTTGAAACCACCAGAGAGTTGACATTGTTTAACAAGTTACTGGTATTTGTGCAAATTCACATGAACGCTAATCAAAACGCATGCATTACATACTCAGGAGAAATGCACACCAAAGTATGGGAACTTTAAATAACCAGCCTCCAGTTTCAGACCACAAATTTATTGAGGTAAGAAAAACAATTTTTAAATATCACGTTATTGTCCACATATGAAAGAGTACTTGTGAAATAAGATACAGCATTAGGTGATTGAATTAGGATTTCAGAAAAAATAAGCCACTATTGGAGGGGGTATGCTAAGCTAGTCATTTAGATTGTAATACATTGAAATATCGATTTTCGACCCTTTAAAGTATATTTTTACATTCTTGATCGTTTTATCATTCTAAGTCGATCTAGCAACGTAGATCCGTCTGGTTGGCTGTGGTCATCACCACAGCGGTTAAACGAGTAAATATCGTATACCCGCTTGAAATTTAGTGCTTCCAATTTTGCTGAAATTAAGCACGTGGTGTTTTGTTATGACTACCAACATCCGTACCATATATGGTCCAAATCGGTTGCCTATGATTTTTCAAATTCTCCTTTTATTTCTTCTGTTATTACAACATAAACATAAACAGCGATTCATTGGCCGCATAGTGGTATCTACCATTAAAATATCCCTTCATTTTTATCTCAGAGTGGAATTAGTGCACAAAAGCCCACACATATTTACAAGCTGAAAGCCACATTCTCTACACGTAGACTCACACAAAAGCATCACATAAACTGCAAGTATACGGCGGAAGAGTATGTAAGAACGAATGTCTTCCGGTCGATGGTAAACAGGAAGTTTTATGATGACAGTAGATTGCTTTTTTTTGGCAACCATGAGGACAACGCAAATCAGTGTTGTTTTTTATTTTAGCGAGCAGCAGCATGAATGCGTATATATCCTCCCCCATCTCCTTGGGGAGGATATACAGGGTGGCTGATGAAAGCCGCTACCAAAAAAAAATGTAATAACTTTTTTTCTATTTAATAATAATAATTTAATAATTAATTTAATTAATTAATTAATTAATTTAATTAATAATAATTTAATAATTAATTTAATAATTTAATTTAACATGAATAAAAGAAAAATGTATTCCATACACCGAAAAAAAAATGTAGCAATATTCATCATTGTAGCAATATTCATCAGCCACCCTGTATGTTGGCATACCTTAGCGATTATAAATATCTTTATTGAAATATCGTTGATTATTTTAAGTGGGTGGAGAGAGAATGTGTTCAGTGAAATTTTATAAACAAAAGTAAAAAAAAAAAAGTTTTTTGTATTTTCAAGGTACTAAGGAAACGACTCGATGTGAGGGGATATCCTGTTTTTCACATGGAGAGGGTGAGTCAATATTTTGTTGAAAAACCAAACATTTTCCTGCGGACATAACACCGCAGGAAAATATGAAACATTGGAATTTACTTGTATATGTTAAGAAAATGTTGTCTTCATCTGCAGGATGTTAAGAACAAATATTTTTTTTATTTAGACTTAATTTAATTGATTTTAGGAAGTGATATATATTGTATATGGGGGGTTGGGGTTTGCAATAATATTAAATTTATTGAGTTTAAATAACAAATTTAAATTTATCTACTAACGTCCTCATAAAAAGCCAAATTTATTCTAAAATCATCAATTCCTTAGCCAAAGTTAGAAAAAGATTATGAAATGCATGGACCTTTACTGCTATTTAATATCTTGCACCAAGTTGTGAGATGTCCACCTTGATGTTTCTTTTTTGCTTAGACAGCTTATTCGGGACATTTATGTTTTTTCATCAGACCACCGTGGCGCAGAGGTTAGCATGTCCTCCTATGACGCCGAACGCCTGGGTTTAAATCCCGACGTGAACATCAGAAACATTTTCAGCGGTTGTTTTCCCCTTACTAATGCTGACAACATTTGTGAGGTATCCTGCCATATTAAATCTTTTCTTCCAAGTGGTGTCGCTAAGTGGCACGCCGTTCGGACTCGGCTATAAAAAGGAGGCCCCTTATCATTGAGCTTTAACTTGAATCGGACTGCACTCATTGATATGTGAGAAATTTGCCCCCGTTCATTAGTAGTGTTCCTTCATGGGCAAAATTTGCAATTTTCAATCCACTGTTCCTTAATGGAATGTTCATGAGGTAAAATTTTTTTAAATTAAATTAAAGTTCTTCGGGTTGTTCTTAAGGTTCTTAGGGCACAGTTAGTTCTAATAACTATTTGGGTAACACTTCGATTTAAGTACTGATCTTCAACTTGAGGGAAGATTTGCAACAATTTTTTTCGCCAACCTAGTAGAAATTTACCCAAAATTCTGGTGTATTTTGGAATAACTCATGTGAATTTCAACTTGTTCTCCTCCCCAAAGCTTCCGAGAGTTTTCAAATGGGTTTGAATACGGTGATCTGAGAGGATGAAAACTGAATAAATCTATGTTTCTATTTGAAAAAACCAATGCTTAGCGCTCCTGGAGGAAAGTTTTGGAGCATTTTTGTCCATAATAACGAATGAAGTTGGCATGTTGTGAACCACCAATGCGTTCATTGCTTTCTCCGTTGTACCTCAATGGAATTGTTGATCCATATATTCAGTTTTCCTAAGTTGAGGAACTACAAAATATCACAAATAAGCAACATAAAATCATTATTTGGTCTCCATCAGGATTTATAAACTTTAAGGTATACTGAGGGTCGTATTTTGTTTGGAGGACGATCTATGTATGTTCTACCACGCGAGGCAACATAAACAAACTTGACCCTCAGAACACTTTAAATGCCAACTTAATGGGTACTTTTTCCTGATATGCTGTGGGTCCTATAAGTAAAAATACTCAAAGAATGGATCAGCATTTCCATAGAGATGTAACGGAAAATGCAATGAAATGCTCAAAGCTGTCGTCGCATCAGCTTTCCTTTGAGGGCATTTAAATCCCAACCCCATGTCAGCCAGGAATCAACACGGCTATCTAAATGAATGCTACTCGGGTGAAGGATTACTTGGCAAGCACGAAGAAGTGGAGCACAATGAAGACAATCTGCTTGAGAACAGAATCCCAGAATGACTCCAGAAGGTGTTAGACAAGTTCAACCTATGGGCATCAATTGTGATCATTGTTGGTGATTCAACAAGCGTAAATATTGGCAATAAGGCAGACGCTATAGTTCGACTGTAGCACATGTTCGATGAGGAAGGTCGACCCCCAGCACCATGTGCTGAATCGCGTTCTTGGCGTTGTCATGGGCGATGAACTGCATGGTTCGACTAGGTCATCAAACATCGAGCACTTCTTTGGGCAGGATTTTATGAACAATTGTGACCAATTAAAAGCAGCTTTCAGCAAGGGTAAAACTGGAATCAAGGAAAACTGGAGCTGGAGAGATGACATGAAGTTTCCCTTCAACCTCACTTGCGCGTCTTCTGTCACTTGAGTCAGAGGAGTGGGATCCCTTCAAATAGATCCCAAATATCTGCAATACACGCTGGAACTCTCGTATCATTCTAGCTCTTCCTGTTCCTAAAACCCTAAACAGGTTGCGTAAAATCTGTTAATTAATTTCTCACTCATGTGCTGATCATGGAAAAAAGATGAATCTCCAATCAACATTTCCGGAAACAACCAGTGCTGTGAGAGTGCGATCAAGGTTATGAAATGCTTATTCAAGTTTTTCCACAACAAGGGCAATCTCTCACTAAGATTCATCCTCTCCAAGGACAACGTGAATATTTAAGTTCCTTGTGTGTTTTATCATATATGTGTGTGTTTATCTAAAGCTTGTGTTCAATTACATAACTGCTTACAGTGACTAAAAAATTGCCAAAACGCTGCAATTAAAATTTTAAAATCATTTTGTGGGTGAGGTATTTTTTGTCGAATCACCCTATAAGTAAGAATTTATCTTATCTTAAAAGCTCATCCAAATATGATACCGAATATAAGGTTGTGGAAAAGTCATCACCCTAGTACATATTCGCTAATTCAGACAAGTAATCAAAGAAATAAGAGCCTCAAGTACAACTCCTTCTGACTGCCAGCACGGGAGAGGACACCCGAAGATGTTCTATAGTTTTCTTTTCCTTAACGTCCTGAAAGCTTCAGCAGAATTGAATTCTTGCAACTTTTAGTCGATCAGTAATCGGTAATGGCGTTCACGATAGGTTAGACAACTGCTTTAGCCAAAGACAGCAAACCGGTAGACACTTTCATGATCGCTTAAGGAGTGGGCGATTGGTCTTCGTGATACATCATTCCGTGCAGTATAGACCCAACTCGCCTGCGCCTGGCGCATGGGATATATGGGGATAGCAGTCAGCTCTGGTACGGCCAAGACAGTTGTGTCCCAGATAATGGCCCAGTTTACTGACCCGACATTATTGGCCTACTGTTTGGTCGCTTCATTCTAGGACTTTAATGCGCATCACGTTTCACGGCATTCTCCCATAGGTAACGACCAGCAGGGCATAGCTTTGGCAGAGCTGACTGAAGGCTCCACGTTCTACACGGTGAATGAAGATATTCTCCACTAGGATGACGAGAAGTTGCAGCACCTCGCCAGACATTTCTATTGCATCCCCTGATCTCCTGAATGACGTATCCTGGTGAGATATCATTTCTTAGGGATCAGACTACCTCCCTATAATTCTCACCTTCGACTGACCATCCGACTTCATAACCTCCGAGCGTCGGACGTTAGTCAATAAGAAGAAGGCTGATTGGGTCGGCTTCAGAGAGTATATCGCCGCTTCAGTGAACTGCGGAGGGGAAATTCCGACACACCATTAACGTAGCACCCACTCATTTAATACCAGTCGGCCGAATACCCCAAGTGTGGCCCAATTTCCCGGCGCAGGCAGTGGTACTAGCAGACTATGGATTAATGGAATTCGTTCCATGGACTCCACTAACCCCAGAATCTGCGAGCTAAATCTGGAAATAAACCGAGTAGTCAGTGAACATAAGCGGAATATGAGGCTTGCAAACAGCATTGTAACTGAGGTACTGATTTATGCATGTTGCGGTCCATTGTTAAGTCACTCTCGAATCCCAGAGCAAGAAGGGATAACGGAACTTCAGTCACTTTTGGCGAAGTAATTGCGATTGACCCGAAGAGATGTGACACGATATTCAACTGTCAATTATTAAACATCCCAAGAGTGGCAAGGCAAGGAGGAGAGCTATTCGTCGTATCCGTGGTCTCCGAACCGATGGACAGCCATTACAACTATAAATGCCATCCGTGACGCCTAATCACGGACGATTCTTCAGCATCAGTACAAGTCACGCCATGTACTGATGCTGAAGAATCTGGATCTACGCAGAGTTGAGTACCCAACAACTGTCTTCAACCAGTCTCTGAACTCTCTTATAGGACCCGAGCGTGGGAGAATTTCCATTAGCCGAGTAGCAGTGTGGATGTCGAAGACTGCACAACACCAACAACAGCTTTGCATGCCATCGCCGCACATATTTGCCGTGGCTTCAGTCAGACCAGACCATGTGATAGCGCGGTCCTATCGAAAGCCTATTTGATTTGATCGCCAACATCGCCATCGCCAATCCTCTCAGCCAGGACTGAAATACTGCACAGTGGGATAGTACCGAAAAAAACTGTTAAACAAGTAAAAAGGCATTAAGTTCGTCCGGGCCGAACTTTGGATACCCACCACCTCGGGTATATATGTAATCCCCCTTTCGTCACAATCCGGTGAAAATTGGTGCTCCAATAAATATAAGACACTGTTCAAATTTGTAGGACAAATTATTGTCCTTTTTGGCAGCTATATCCAAATATAAAGCGATCTGAGCCATATAGGACATGGATGTCGAAAAGCCTAACACATGTCACTGCGTCAAATTTCAACGAAATCGGATAATAAATGCGCTTTTTATAGGGTCAAGACTTTAAATCGAGAGATCGTTCTATATGGCACCTATAACTAAGTCTGGACCGATCTAGACCAAAACAAACAAGGATATAATAATCATACTTTTTTATTATAACTTCACAGCTATATCAGTAGTTATATCTTAATAAGGGCTGGTCTCGATCATATTTTATTTAAAATCTTGGATTAATGTTGTCATAACCGATGGCGCTAGATTTAACTGCCTCCTGCCTGTCCATATGCGGCAGGCCTCGGTTATAATAGTCATAAAACTCAAAGTCGGTCGAGGCAGGAGGCAAGTCAACAAAAGCGTTATTCAAAACATTCGCATCAATGTCACAGTTCCTCCCTCTTTTATTGCAGCCCACGTATCCTTAGTTCTTAGTAAAATGCAAATGTAAATTTTGCCCATGAACATTCCACTAAGGAACGGGAGCAAACTTCTCACATATCAATGAGGGCAGTCCGATCAGCTCAATGATAAGGGGCCTCCTTTTTATAGCCGAGTCCGAACTGCGTGCCGCAGTGCGACACCTCTTTGAAGAGAAGTTTTACATGGCATAGTACCTCACAAATGTTGCCAAATGTTTTTTTTGTCTCGCCAGGATTCGAACCAAGGCGTTCAGCGTCATAGGCGGACATGCTAACCTCTGCGCTACGATGGCCACCTTAGGTCTTAGTGCTGTTTGAAAGCGGTTGTTGTAGTAGGTCATCTTGACCCATCTCAACAATAATGTAGCATGTCTTCTGGCTGTTCTAAAATCTTCTTCTACGTTAAAGTCCTAAACCGCTTCCACCTGGAGTAAGCTCTCATGTATTGCCTTCCCAACATCATTACTAAACCAGGGGCAGGATCCACCCCTAACATTCCTACTCTTAATAGGCACGCATATGTTGGAGAGGTACACAACTTTTTCCTGAAGAAAGGACAGGTGGTCATTAACTTCTTGTAACAATTAAATTTGCCCCAGTCAATAACATTGAAACCACTAACAAGTCCACCAAGATCTATATGCGGAAAATCGCTGTACGAAAATTCCTGTATATGTTGCTCTATTTTCGATATTGTAAGATAAGAAAATTAGATCATGTCTAGAAAAACAGGAAGCTGATATTTAATCATATGACTTGACATCAGAGGTGTCATTTTCAAACAAAGGTCGAGTAGTGTACTGCTGCAAAATGTATAGTGAGTTGAAGTTGTCAAATTTTTGGGGAATAATCCCAAAGAGGACATTTCATTAGTAAGCCTAGACCATGGCAAGCTATCAGAATTAAAATCTGAAGCTATGATAAAATGACTGTACAATACTCTCCACGTGCTTAGGTTCATAAAGAAGTTGTCAAATGGAATATCATTCCGCGGTCGATACACGTTTTCTTGAGGAGCCTTTATTCTAACCGATATCATTTCGATTGACTAATTATCTGTCGACATTGCTCTAAGTTCAGTTTTGAACTTGTCCTTAACATAGAAAGCAACTCCACCACCTCCTCTCAATTTTTGAAGGCTGTAGAGTGATTACAACAGACGGATGGACGGACACATGGACATCGCTAAATCGCCTTAGAATTTTTCGACGATCCAAGATATATGTATATCGTAGGGTTGGGAATAGATATTTCAATGTTTGGCAAACGGAATGACTAAAAGATGGTATATTATGGTGGTGGGTCTAAAAAAAACTAACTTTCGAATACACATTTTGCCTTTCATTGTAAGTAATTCATCCATGTCGTACTCCCCTTTAAGATGAAGTTGCATATCTTACATCTTTACTTGAATCGTGCCGCACTCACTGACGTGGAGAAACATTATCCTGTTTTTTGGGTCAGATTTTTAAAAAATGTTCGTATCTCTTGGGCAAATGAAAACTTCAATTATACACTTGATCAAATTTTGTCTTTTTCTAGGTTAATTTCCCATGCCTTCTTATTGTTTCTTTCCTATATAATTGCTAATTTATTCTATACCAATATATATTCCCATATAGAATATCACGGCATGCACACTAAATTAGTTAACCAAATAAAATCGAATGAATAAACAACAAAAAGGATTTACAATTTAATTCAATTGAAAACAATCATTATAATCGAGCATAACATAAACAAAGCCAAAATTGTTTTTATTTCATAGCAAATAAATGAAAACATTGAAGTTTTGCACACGAATTGGGGTTAATTCCTGAATAAAAAACAAAAAACTATTGGGTTGCCCAAAAAGTAATTGCGGATTTTTCATATAGTCGACGTTGACAAATTTTTTCACAGCTTGTGACTCTGTAATTGCATTCTTTCTTCTGTCAGTTATCAGCTGTTACTTTTAGCTTGTTTTAGAAAAAAAGTGTAAAAAAAGTATATTTGATTAAAGTTCATTCTAAGTTTTATTAAAAATGCATTTACTATCTTTTAGAAAATCCGCAATTACTTTTTGAGCAACCCAATAATAAAAAAACATTGGTTTCAACAAATTTATGTATACCGGTAATTGAGTTAAGTCATAAAAAAAATATTTGTTTTAATTTTTTGTTACAAAAAATGTATTTTAATTGTTTTGACTATATTGAACAAACTTGCTTAAAAACTTGGAATTTTTAAATTTTTTTTTTTTTGTAAAGAGAACATATTGAAAAATGTGTGGAATATTTTTTTTTTGTTTTGTTTTGTAAAAACACTTTTATCTACAAAACTCGAAATGAATCATTAAGAGAGATTTCTTCGTTTTCTTCTTAAAAATTTTTCATTTTTATTTTTTATTTTCAAAAAATTCAATTTGTTCCCTTATTTTTGTTTAAACACATTCATTTCAAAAATCTAAACCGTTTTTAATGAAATTAAGCAGAGGCTTTCAGATGGGTATTAAAACAGTCCATATCAAATTTCATGCAAATCAGTTGAATATTGTAGTATCTACGTCCTTAAAAGTGAATCGATTTCTAAGAAACTTAACATAACGACCGATCTGCCGATAAAGGGTCTAAATCCCATAAAAGCTTTATTTATTATCCGATTTCGCTCAAATTAATTAATTAGAGAGCCTCCCGCAATCTGGCCCAAATATGGTTAAGATCGGACTATATTCGGCAAGACCGAAAGTAGCACGTTTTTACTTGTGTTTACTTGTTTTTTTTTTTTGATTTTTTTAAGATAAGATATTTATTCTTTATTTTGATAAATATTAACATATTATGTCCCCATTGTGGTACATAGACCCACTTATAAGTACAGCGGTCAAAAAAAGTATTCATCATTAGCAAAATTGATAATAAATTCACTTATTTTGGGTAATTGAAGAAAATTTAAAGTAAACAAGTAATGCAGTTTTATGCAATAGTTTATTTTTCGTAATATGTTTTAAAATAAATTCAAAAAAAAAATTTAATTAGCGCAAAAAATGCAATTTTATATAATAACACCAAAAACAGAACAAAAAAAGTATTCATCATTGATGTGCTATCATCAAAGTCAAATTCAAATATTATTTGGGAATCCCCCTTTTCTGTTTTATTTAGTAAAGGAGGCTTTGCCCTTGACAGCAAATATTTAATTTCATTGAAAATATAGTTTTTGTCAAAATGGGTCGTAAGCAAAATGAGGTTTCTGATGAGGTAAAAGTTTTGATAATAAAACACCACAGGAATGGTTTAACTCAAAAAACTATCAGTGAAATATTAAATAGACCACGATCTACTATACAATCCATCATCAGAAAGTGGACAGAAACGAAAACTGTTGACAATAAACCAAGATCTGGTCGACCAAAAGCACTTTCAGTTGGAGATGTGCGTTGGCTAGTGCGGCAAGTTCAGAAAACTCCGAAGACAAATGCGACCATTCTTCGTAAAAACACTATGGAATATTTAGGGAAGGAAGTTACTACACAAACAATTCGAAATACGTTCAAAAGGCATAGTTACAGAGGAAGAACTGCACGTAAGAAGCCCTTTATAAATAAAATAAACCGAGTGAAAAGGCTAAACTTCGCAAAAATGTATGTAAAACAGCCCGAATCATTTTGGAAAACAGTCATTTTTGCAGACGAGAGCAAGTTTAATCTTTTTGGGTGCGATGGAAAGGTCATAGTGTACAAAAAACCAAATACAGAGCTTGAAGAACGAAACACAGTTGCTACTGTAAAACATGGTGGAGGTGGTTTAATGGTTTGGGGGTGTATGGCGGCTTCAGGAGCGGGAAATCTTGAAATTATTAATGGAGTAATGGATCATAAGTATTACATTGACATTTTAAAGAGGAATTTAAAAGATAGTGCTGTAAAACTTGGGCTTGGTAATAACTTTCAATATTATCAAGATAATGACCCCAAACATTCTGCTTTAAATACCAAGATGTGGATGCTGTATAACTGCCCCAAAGTCATTAAAACTCCTCCTCAAAGTCCCGACTTGAACCCAATTGAACATCTTTGGGAACATCTCGAACGCAAATTGAGAACGCGCAATTTTTCGAGCAAGAGTCAAATGCAACAGGTGATAATGGAGGAATGGACTAATATAGACCAAAATATAACCGCTAAATTAGTCCAATCGATGTCAAACCGTTTAAAAGAAGTTATAAGACGCGGTGGTCGAATAACAAAGTATTAATTTTTTTAAATTATGTTATTTATTTTTTTGTTTTTTTGCAATGATGAATACTTTTTTTGTTTAATTTTTTGTGTTCAGCTGTAAAATGGCCCTTTTTGTTCCAATAAATACTATTTTTTTCTTTAAAAACAATGAAATTGTGTACATATATATCACACAAGCACTACTGCATCATTAGTTTAATATGTTTTTATTCCAATTGTCTTTTGTAGACTTATTAAAAAAAAAACATTGAATGATGAATACTTTTTTTGACCGCTGTATATTGGTTATACTGGAAAAGCGTATCGATTACACATATCCAAGGAGTTTATTTTAGTTAATGTTCTTCGTGATCTTAACTTTCTTTAAAAAGAGCAGTCATCTTTATTGCCCGAGAACAAAGCCTTTTGATTTCGTAGAAAATCAATTCAGATTTAAATAACGGTAGCATATACAGTGCCATAGAAAAGTCTATATACCCCACTCAGAAACACATCTTACAAACGGAATTTTTGTATGACGAAGCTTTTCTGCATAATGTCTATTGTTACTTTTGAGGTAAAATTTTATACTTTCTACGTTGTTGTCAGTTTACGTAAATGCTATGTAAGAAAAGGTATGTAGACATGTCTATGCCACTGTATGTGTTCTAGAGATGTTCACTCTTAAAGACCACATTTTCTTAAAAACTCATCCAATTATCTCAAAACTTTAAACATCCTAGTACACAGAGAGCAATAGCATATTTACCAAACAAACAAATCCATTTCGGTAAATAAGTTCCTGTCCTCATCTTTAATTTTTTGAAATTACCATTCGAGAAATGAAACAAATTCATGATATTCGTATTCAATAAAAAATATTTTCAACCATTCTTCATCAACAATAAGAAATACTTGGGCATACTTGTACAGACGTAGCTAACAATTTGTTCAATGGGAAAGAGAAACTGACAGCAACAACATCGAAGCTGAATGAAATCAATGTACTACTACTGCAGTGAAATACTTTTGTTTTATTTATTGAAATTGCCACATTGCTGATACACATGACGTCTAACTGAACTGAACTGAATTGAGGGTGTGACTGAATACTGTGTGGGATGGATTCGAATGCCACTTTGCTGATATCCACACTCTCAAATTGTTATTGTTTATTGTGAATACGCACTATGCAGGAGCGAAATTTCAGGGCAGGAAAGCCCGTTTACAAAATATAAATTTTCCCATGAACATGCCAATAAGGAACAGGGTACAACTCCCATATCAAAGAGTTCAGACCGATTAAAGTTTTTTCTAAATTGAGATTCCATTGCAGGATATTGTCCGGCTTAAGACCATTGTTTAATGCTTTCTATTCAAAGAATAGTATAGCAAGAAAGCATTAAAAAGTCAGCAAAAGTGTTATTTGAATGGGGAGGCACCTCCATTTTTAAGCCAAGTCCTAACGGCATGCTGCATAGCGATACCACTTTGCAGAGAAGCTTCTACTTGCCTGAATACTTCACAAATGTCGATAGATTAAGTTCGCTGGATGAAAAATTTTTCCGATGGTTTCTACCCAATTTCTTAAACTTATGATTCACAAACCATGTTTGAATAGATTATTTTAAAACAAGTTCTTCAAATAGAAAAACATCATCATCAAAATTACAGGCATATCGAGTAATAATGGCGCCCTCCAGAGGCTCAAAAAGTCAAACTGGGAGATCGCTTTATATGGTATCTTTATCAGGTTATATACCGATTTGGACCATACTCGTAACTGATTTCAACCATACGACATGTGCAAAATGTCAACCACACAAGTTTTTTGAATGTGTCTTCAAATAGAAAAACACCATCACCAAATTACAGGCATATCGAGTAATAATGGCGCCCTCCAGAGGTTCAAAAGTCAAACTGGCAAATTGGTTTATATGGCATCTTTATCAGGTTATATACCGATTTAGACCATATTTGGAACAGTTGTTGGAAGTCATACCAAAACGACATGTGCAAAATGTCAACCATTTTGGATAAGAATTGCGCCCTCTAGAAGCCCAAGAAGTCTAATCGGGAGTTCGATTTATATGCCGGCTATATCAGGATATTGACTGACTTAGACCATACTTGCCACAGTTGTTGGAAGTGAAAATAGAATACTTCATGCAAAATGTCGGCCACACCGGATAAGAATTGCGCCCTCTAGAAGCTCCAGAAGTCTAGACCCAAGATCGGTTTATGGCAGCTATATCAGCTTATCGACCGATTTAAACCATACTTAACACAGTTGTTATAAGTCATAACGAAACACGTTATGAAAAAAATTTCAGCCAAATCGGATAGGAATAGCGCCCTCTAGAGGCTCAAGAAGTCAAGACCCAAGATCGGTTTATATGGCTATATCAGCTTATGGACCGATTTATACTAAATTTAGAACAGTTGGGGGTCGTACCGGAACATTTCATGCAAAATTTCAGCCAAATCGGATAATAATTGCGCCCTCTAGAGGCTCAAGAAGTCAAGACCCAAGATCGGTTTATATGGCTGCTATATCAAAACATGGATCGATTTGGCCCCTTTACAATCCCAACCGACATACACTTATAAGAAGTATTTTTTGTAAAATTTCAAGCGCTTAGCTTTACTTCTTCGAAAGCTAGCGTGCTTTCGACAGACGGACGGACGGCCAGATCGACTTAAAAGGTCATAACGATCAAGAATATATATACTTTATGGGGTCTTAGACGCATATTTCGAGGTGTTATAAACGGAATGCCGAAAGTAGTATACCCCCCATGCTATGGTGGAGGTTTTAAAAAACCAATTTAGTAGAAAATTTTCTATGAAAAAAAATTTTTTCAACAGTACGGCACACATATCGACATTCCGTTTGTAATGCCTCGAAATATTGATCTCGACCCCATGCGCTATATATATTCTGGATTGTCTCGATATTCTGAAACGATTTATCCATGTCCATCAGTGCCAACTTTGATCCGTTTCGATTAAAATGGTAACATAGGCCCTTCTAAGTAGCGAAATCCCGAGAATGGGGTATACTATATTTTTTTTTTCTGTTAGTCAACACGCAGAGGATGTCCCCTATGAATGCAGTGCATTGCGTTGGCGTGAGGAAATTAGGAATTAGAGGGGGGGAAAGGATGTAGTGCTTATTGACATTTGTCTTAAACCTTCCTCCATAACCCGCCTCTTGTCCTCAATCTCTCAAAGACTCGGGCTATGGTCGAATGAGTACGAATGACCGAGATTACTGTCATCCGCAAATGACTAGATCGGATTCGGTGTCTCACCCAACAGATCGTTGATGAAAATAAGAAAAAGAGAAGGAGAAAGAACATAGCCTTGGGGTACACCTGCGGTCAATTTGTGCTCAGTGGATGAGAACCCATCTATAACGACTCGAATAGTGCGATCTTTGAGAACGATCGAAATAAATCGAACGAAGCCATTATCGACACCAAATGCGGCAAGCTTTAATAGTAGTACACCGTGCCAGACCATATCAAATGCCTTGGAGATATCCAGAGTAACAACCTTACTCTCACCAAACTGGTGGTTTGAGCGCCTGCAACGTTCCGACAGAAGTGCCATGAGGTCGCCCGTAGAGCGATTTCTGCGGAACCCATACTGATGGTCACTAAGAAGGCCATTAGACTCTAAATACCTCGCAAGATGGTGATTAACCATGCTCTCCATGACCTTGGAAAGAGCGGAGCATATCGCAATTGGCCGATAATTCGTAGGTTTGTTTGCCTCACCTTTCTTGGGTATTGGCTGAACGTTCGCAACCTTCCAACGCGCCGGGAAGACTCCCGCACGGTAGGCTAGGTTGAAAAGGTTGCGCAATGGACGAGCGAGTGTCGAAGAACACTTGCGTAAGACAAGTGTTGATATTCTATCCGGGCCTGGGGATTTATTTACGTCTAAATTCTCAAGAGCCCTTCTAACTCCACGAGTTCGAAAAAATATTTGGGGCATGACGCCAGATACATTTTCGATTGAGGGGAGTGGTTGATTGCTATCCGGCAGGGAAGAGTTCCCTGCAAATATATCAGCCAACAGGTTAGCCTTATCAACCGGGTCAGTGAACGTTTGATCATCCTCAACAAGAGTTGAATGATGAAGAAGTTGATGAAGAACTACCTTTTACACTTTTCACGAACAACTAAAAGCTCTTCCTCGTGTAGAAGCAAGAACCTTAGCACGCAGACATAGGCACAGGAAATTCTTGCCTGATTGCGACGCAGTCATTTTTGTCCAAGCGCCTGTTCCTGAAAGGCACCACTTTCGATCTGACAGCATCTCTGCATGTCTGGTTAAACCAACTTTTGTCGTCTGATTTAGCTGTTATAGTCTTAACTGGAATAAATATATAAACCGATCTCCCGATTTGATTTCTCGAGCCCCTCAAAGCAACAAATTTCGTCCGATTTGACTAAAATTTTGCAGATAACGTTCTGTTATGGCTTTCACCAACTGTGCTAAGTACGCTCTAAATCGGTATTTAATCTGATCTAGTGATATAGCTCCCATATAAATCGATCTTCCAATTTGACTTCTTGAGCCACTGGAAAATACATTTTTTGTCCGATTTGGTTTAAATTTTGCGTGTAGTGTTCTCTTATGACTTTCAACAGCTGTGTTAAGTACGGTCCAACTCGGTCTATCGATCTCCCAATTAGATATCTTGAGCCCCTGCAAACCAAAATTTTTCCAAGATTTGGCAAAAATTTTGCAGATAGTGTTATGTTACGACTTCCAACAACTGTGCTTAGTATGGTTCAAATCGGTCTATAACCTGATATAGCTCCCATATAAACCGATCTCACTTTGACTCATTGAGCCCTTTTAAGTCGCAATTGTGGTCCGATTAGGCTAACATTTTAGTAGTGCAGAGGTTAGCATGTCCGCCTATGACGTTGAACTCGTGGGTTCGAATCCTAGCGAGACCATCAGAAAAAATTTTCAGAAGTGGTTTTTCCCTCCTAATGCTGACAACAATTGTGAGGTACTATGCCATGTCAAACTTCTCTCCAAAGAGGTTTCGCTCTGCTGCACGCCGTTCGGACTCGGCTATAAAAGGGAGGCCCCTTATCATTGAGCTTAAACTTGAATCGGACTGCACTCATTGATATGTGAGAAGTTTGCCCCTGTTCCTTGGTGGAATGTTCATGGGCAAAATTTGCATTTTGTTCTGTCATGACTTTCACTATTCTAAGTAATGTCCAAATCGGTCTATAACCTGGTATAGCTCCCATATAAACCGATCCGCTGTCTTGATTTCTTGAGTCCTTACGAGCCGCAATTGTTGTCCGATTAGGCTGAAATTTTACAAGTAGTGTTCTGTCATGACTTTCAACAACTATTCTATGTAAAGTCCAAATCGGTCTAATACCTGGTATAGCTCCCATATAAACCGAACACCCGAATTGACCTCTTGAGTCCTTATGAGCCGCAATATTGCATTCGGTGTTCTGTTACGACTTCCATCAACTGTACCAAGTATGGTCCAAATCAGTCTAAAACCTGGTATAGATTTCATATAAACCGTTCTCCTGATTATCCTTGTTCGGTTCCTAGAAGCTAGCTTTTGCTGGTTTGACAGAAGTATGGTATGCAGAATAAAATGACCTTCTACTAAATTTAGTTTTTATAAATTTTCGGCTTTCCAAGATTTGGCCGAGCCAAACTTAGCCAGCTTTTACTTGTTTTAATTAAAATTATATTTTGTCTATATTCGTTATATTGCGATAAAGCCATTTTAACTCTTTCTGTGGGCCTTATTTCAGAAAGTATTTTCTCTATTGTTCCTCCCTGGGAAGTTGAGTCCACGCACACATATTGCTTTTATTGTTTACAAACATTTGAACAAAAAATGAAAATTCAAGAAGCAGCAGCAACAGAGAGGGAGGAGAGAAATACGGTTATACTCATTCATATGGAAATGTTTTCATGGTGTTCCCTGCTATCACCCACCCTGAACTTGAAATGTCAAGAATTGAATGTTGAAAATACACATGTTACTCTGCCCAACCCGCCCCCTACACGTTATTCCTCGCAGCCATACTCCTTCGCAGCAATAAACAATATCTTGCAATAACAATGCGCCACTTGGCGGAATGAAGTGTAATGAGCGCTGAATACGAATAGAAATGACACTTGTTTTGCAACCAAGGGATAGACGGATGAATGCTTGAATGAATAGATGGATGTATGACACAATGGTGTGATGTGCTCACACTTGTGTAATAGGGTGTAACCAGAAAAGAAGATGAGATATGAGAAAAGGGAAGAAAAAAGCAATTGCAAATTACTTTGAGAATTTTCACGTATTTCAATGTTTATAGAAATTTTTGACCATGCAAGATTTTTATATAAAATCTGAGGGATTTTAAGAAGAAAATGTAAAGCAGTCGTGTGGACCTTACTTGGCACATTTGTTGGAAATCGTAATTAAACACCGCATGCAAAATTTTGACCAAAATCGTACAAAAATTGCGGCTTACTAGGAATCAAATTGTCAAATTGGCACATCGGTTTATATGGGAGCTATACCAGGTTATAGACCGATTTGGACTTTTCTTAGTTCAGTTGTTGAATGTCATGACAGAACACTACCTGTAAAATTCAGCCAAATCGGATAAAAAAATTGTGGCTTCCAGGGCCTCAAGAAGTGAAATCGGGAAATCGGTTTTTATGGGATTTACATCAGCTTATAGGCCTATTTGAACCCTACCTGGCATAGTTGTTGGAAGTCGTAACAGAATACCGTATGCAAAATTTCAGCTAAATCGGATAAAACTTGCGGCTTCCAGGGGCTCAAGAAATGAAACCGGGAGATCGGTTGAAATGGGAGCTATATCGAAATCTGAGCCGATATGGTCCTTTTACAATCTCCGACGACCTACATCAATAGCAAGTATCTGGGCAAAATTTCAAGCTTTATGCGTTTGACCGCTATCGTGATTTCGACAGATGGACGGACGGAAAGACGAACGGAAGGACGGACGGGAGGACGGACGGAAGGACGGACGGAAGGACGGACGGAAGGACGGACGGAAGGACGGACGGAAGGACGGACGGAAGGACGGACGGAAGGACGGACGGAAGGACGGACGGAAGGACGGACGGAAGGACGGACGGAAGGACGGACGGAAGGACGGACGGAAGGACGGACGGAAGGACGGACGGAAGGACGGACGGAAGGACGGACGGAAGGACGGACGGAAGGACGGACGGAAGGACGGACGGAAGGACGGACGGAAGGACGGACGGAAGGACGGACGGAAGGACGGACGGAAGGACGGACGGAAGGACGGACGGAAGGACGGACGGAAGGACGGACGGAAGGACGGACGGAAGGACGGACGGAAGGACGGACGGAAGGACGGACGGAAGGACGGACGGAAGGACGGACGGAAGGACGGACGGAAGGACGGACGGAAGGACGGACGGAAGGACGGACGGAAGGACGGACGGAAGGACGGACGGAAGGACGGACGGAAGGACGGACGGAAGGACGGACGGAAGGACGGACGGAAGGACGGACGGAAGGACGGACGGAAGGACGGACGGAAGGACGGACGGAAGGACGGACGGAAGGACGGACGGAAGGACGGACGGAAGGACGGACGGAAGGACGGACGGAAGGACGGACGGAAGGACGGACGGAAGGACGGACGGAAGGACGGACGGAAGGACGGACGGAAGGACGGACGGAAGGACGGACGGAAGGACGGACGGAAGGACGGACGGAAGGACGGACGGAAGGACGGACGGAAGGACGGACGGAAGGACGGACGGAAGGACGGACGGAAGGACGGACGGAAGGACGGACGGAAGGACGGACGGAAGGACGGACGGAAGGACGGACGGAAGGACGGACGGAAGGACGGACGGAAGGACGGACGGAAGGACGGACGGAAGGACGGACGGAAGGACGGACGGAAGGACGGACGGAAGGACGGAAGGACGGACGGAAGGACGGACGGAAGGACGGACGGAAGGACGGACGGAAGGACGGACGGAAGGACGGACGGAAGGACGGACGGAAGGACGGACGGAAGGACGGACGGAAGGACGGACGGAAGGACGGACGGAAGGACGGACGGAAGGACGGACGGAAGGACGGACGGAAGGACGGACGGACCGAAGGACGGACGGAAGGAAGGACGGACGGAAGGAAGGACGGACGGAAGGAAGGACGGACGGAAAATTGTCCTTTATTTCATAAAGGACAATTTTCCATAAAGTTATTATCATGAAAAAATTTTCCTTAAGTACTGACTTATCGCCAGTTGTATTCAATTCTCATTTCAGTTCAACATTCCACCCTGTTACATTAATCGACATAATAATCTAACACGAAGCATATAGACTTGAGACATTGAATTCATGAACAGATGTCACCTGCAATCAGGAATAGCGCATGTTTTAAAATTTCATTGCATAAGTGAATACAAATATGTCTAAAATTAGAAAGCGAAACGAAAATTTTACGTATGAATATATTTGAGATCATATTGAAGTAGGACGCCAGATGTATCATGTAAAAAGTCTCCAAGAAGTTAAGAAAAAAAAAGTAGCATGTCTGACAATTAATATCGATTTTTGAAAATCATACAATTGTTGACGCATCTATGGCATTTCACAGTGATTCATAGAGGCCTGGTTATGCTCTCGTAAACATACTGTAAATGTAGAATACATGTAAAGAGGCAATTATGCTTATTACACTTCATAGCATTTGACATTACAAATAACCAAAGCATGCAATTATCAATATTATGAACAATAAAGACGAGGAACTGGTGCCTGAGCACTTTAATGGGACAAAACACGCAAACATGAATGGCAAGTTTGAGGATTACGCGATGGCACTCTTCCCGGATATTGAGGGAGCATTTTTCAACATAGAGATAGGGTCAATAGTCACATGGACCGCCGGGGGTGAAACCGAGTTTCTCTGTTATGTGGCAGGATTATCAATGCGGACTTCGGGGATAGTTAGGTAAGAAAGCGGATGACAAGAGCAGCACCTCAGGGAGGGGTGTTTTCCCCAATTCTCTGGAACTTAGTGATAAACCTAATTTTATTGGATCTCAAGGGAGATGGCGTGAGAATGGTCGCTTTAGCGGATCAAATTTCGAAGCAAATTTCTGTCGACGATCAGCGAGATTGCTGATAAGTACGTGGTCGATTTGATTACGGGTGTTCCCATCTGGTTATTCCCAAGAATATTTTGGTATATTTTGTGCCCCCAATAAAGAGCCGGCTTCTTGCGCAGAAATCAATTAATCTGTCGCCATTGTCATGATTGATTGTAGATTATTGTTGTTATTGCCCACCTTGGCAATAAAATCTCCCATAACAAGTTTAATGTCTCCTTTTGGTAGAGAGCGTCGTCATCGGATTCGGTTGGCGCGTATCATTGTATAACAGATATTTTGAGGAATTTGGAATTTAATCTTGCCGTCATGATGCGTTCAAATATAACGCTGTATGATAGAGGAGCGCGCTTTGCTTTCGGCGACAGTAAAAGACCGACCCCGCTTACTCGGTGGATTTAATTGCCTGAAAAAATTAAGTGGTAGCCACCTTGAAGATCCATAGTTCCGGATTTTCGGCCATCGTAGTTCACTTAAACCGAGGATGTCTAGGTTATAGTTTGACATCTCGTTCTGGACTTGATAAAATCACGATGCCTCTGAGGGAGTTCTAATGTTTCATGTTCCAATCATAAACCGTGCTCTGAATTCATAGGTCGTCATAGTCATTCTTGTTGATCTTCCTGTAAATGTGATTTTTTTTAGATGGATGGCGGATTGGGCCATCGCTTCGATGCCTAATACTGGGGTCGCCAGCGACCCACTATGGCGGGCTTTCTTGATGGTGAATCTTCTGAAGATCTGCGAACGCCACCGTTGACTATTTCCTTTCGAACCCATCGTTATCGTATTCGTATCCGTGCAAGTGGGACCCCCCGTACGTACTTATCAGCAAACTATTTCTGTGTTCGCTGATGGATGTAAAAACAAGACGAGGAGCTTAAATCGAAGTGACCGCATGCTCTTAGTGGCCACTCTATGTCTACGCCCAGACGTCATGAAAAGGACTCAAACAAAAAGCACAAAGTTCAACCTCCTAAACCTAAAAGAAAACGAAAACAGCGCGCGAATACCGGTAAACATTTACGGAGAAGCTGCAACATAACACCCATTCATGGACTGACATAACAACACCATGTACGGAGACGACCACCTCTATCATAGGCATTGCTCGATGATCCCAAAAACTTGGATAAGCAACGAAACTTTAGAGGAAATAAAACACCGAAAACGTCTACGCATCACTCTGCTACGGGCAAAATTAAGTGTAACTAAAATCGCGGCCAGGACTGAATAACGGGCCTCCGCCCTCAATGAGAGGGGACCTCCTTTTTATAGCAGAGTCTGAACGGCGTGCCACAGAGCGACACCTCTTTAGGGAGAAGTTTTTACATGGCAAAATACCTCACAAATGTCACCAGCATTAGGAGGGTATAACCACCGCTGAAAATTTTTCTGATGTACCTGCCAGGATTCGAACCCAGTCGTTCAACGTCATAGGCAGACATCCTAACCTCTGCGCTACGGTGGCCTCGCATAGATAAGCGAATATATTTTAATATGCTGACAGAGCAAGCCGAATATGCAGCTAATATTGAAAACATGCGTGGTGTCTACGAGTCAGTAAAACTGATGAACGGCAACGATATAAGGCAAACGGCAATAATAAAAGATGAGGACGGATTTACCAACAGCCGAACAATGGCGATAGCGCGTTTTCTTCAGCTCCGAAGGACCAGCAATCGAGGACGTAAGCTCCGACCATCCTAATCCTCCTGTGCGCCGAACACCACGTAGATATATCTACGAAGAAATTGAGGCCGTTCTGGTCTTACTCAAAAACGGCACATCTGCCGGCTCTGATAATATACCAGCTGAACTGTTGCGTTATGGGGCATACCCTATAGCTTAAGCCATCATCCCAATAATCAGGGAAGCCTGGGATACAAACGCTGTCCCCACGGAATGGAAGAAGGGTCATGGTCACAATCCCAAAAAACGGTGACCTCACCCAGTGTAAGAACTGGAGGTAGATTACATTGCTAAACGCAATAAAGTGATGGCAAGTCTTCTTCTGCAGCGTATTTTCCCTGCACTTGACAGTGTGTTGATGAAGGAACAGGCAGCTCTTCGGTCAGAACGTTCTTGTGCCGAACACATTAACTGCCTGCGCATAATGATTGAACAGTTTGCAGAACTTTATAAACAACAATACCTTTTATTCATCGACTTCGAGCGTGCTTTTGACACAGTTTCAATTTCACGTGTCACATATTTCGCGAAGTTCAATGTGAATCACACTGTGGAATAAGGGCATCGCTGAAAAAATCGTGACACTAATTAGGGAGCTGTATAGGAATGCTAAAGTTTCAATGAAAAAGAGAGCCGACCTCGGGATCGGCAGAAGGGTTAAGCAGGGTTGCATCCGGTCACTGAGGCTATTTTTTATTAGAAGCAACTAATGCTGAGGCGCCCTATGGCATACGCTGGGGTATTAACGACTTCCTTGTACACATCGACTTTGCGCATCGCTTCGAGCTGAAACTGGAACAACTGAATGAAAATGCTGCCAAAGAAAGCCTGAGGATAAACATCAAATCAGACACTGCTCACTATAAACGACAATATCATTGAACGCTTCGACAACTTCTCCTATCTTTGCAGGACGCAGAATCAGAGGCAGACATTAGCGTATGTATCTAAAAGGCAAGTAGCGACTTTCTTAAACGCAATAAAGTTTGAAGATGCAGTGACATCTCACAGAATGCAAAAGTCAGGATTTTCAACAGTAGTATGAAATCTATTTTTTATTATGGTTGTACAATTTGGAGCTTGACACAAGCGACTACTCGTAAAGTTAAAGTTTTCATAAATCGCTGCCTACGACAAATACTTCGAATTTTCTGGCTAAAACCTATTTCAAATGAAAAATTGCACAAAAGAACAAACACTTCTCTTGTTGATGTGGAAATCCGGAAGAGAAAATGGACGTGGTTGGGTCATATTCTACACCGACTAAGCGAAGATATAGCGAGAAATGTCCCAGACTGGAACCCGCAAGGACAGCGAGGAATGAGACGCCCGAAAAACACATGGATCCGCAGTACGAAAAGTTAAGAAAAACACATTAAATTCAGAAAAATGTGTAAAATCTTTATTGGAATCGATAGTACGGTCCATATAGTTTAATGTTTGAAGATTATTTCATGCAAATGTTGACCGTCACTGCGCCACAGATGGTCCAACCGCTTATTCCAATGTTTGCATATTATTTCCAACATTTCGGCAATTATTTCACGAATAAATGATTTAATGTTGTCTTCCAATGTGTCAATTGAAGCGGGCTTGTCCTTTTAGAAATTAGCTTTAACATAGTCCCACAAAAAATAGTCTAAATGCGTTAAATCGCAAGATCTAGGCGGCCAATTGACCGGTCCTGAACGTGAAATCAAATGTTCACTCAACTCGCCTCCCAATAAGTCCATTTTTTCGCGTGCTGTGTGGCATGTGCTACCGTCTAAAACCACATGTCATGCAAGTCAAGCTTTTGCATTTTCGACAAAAAAAAAAATTGGATATCATCTTACGGTAGCGCTCACCATTTACAGTTATGATTCGCATAATCTTTGAAGAAGTATGGTCCAATAATGCCACGAGCCCATAAATCGCACCAAACTCTGACTTTTTCTGGAAGCGTTGGTAGATCTTGCAATGCTTCTGGCTGATCTTCACTCCAAAATTGACAATTCTGCTTGCTTACGTACCCATTGAGCCAAAAACAAGCTTCGTCGATGGAATGGAAGAAGCACGCGATGAAATTTCTTAACAAAGAATGTATTGGGTTGCCCAAAAAGTAATTGCGGATTTTTTAAAAGAAAGTAAATGCATTTTTAATAAAACTTAGAATGAACTTTAATCAAATATACTTTTTTTACACTTTTTTTCTAAAGCAAGCTAAAAGTCACAGCTGATAACTGACAGAAGAAAGAATGCAATTACAAAGTCACAAGCTGTGAAAAAATTTGTCAACGCCGACTATATGAAAAATCCGCAATTACTTTTTGGGCAACCCAATATTTTGATGATAAATTTCAATAATTTGTTTTTCGTTTGTATGACGATTCATGGTTAAGTAATAGACCGAAGTGAAGATCATTTCCACTGCGAGATATCAGTTATCAGGAGTGGGGAGGCGAAATATCTGAACCTAGTTTTCTATTCGAAACTGTCTTGAAAATGGAATACGGATGAATGGGTCACTTGTTTGGTGGAAGGATGTGGAGAACTCGGTTTTCATAGATTGCTCCAAGATGGAGTTAAAGACTAGATTGGGAGTACGTTGTTTCAGGCAGAGGTCTGTGCCATAACGATAGCCCCAAAAAGACATTCTGATTGAAAGATTGGCTCTTGCCCACGCCTCCCATCTTGCAATTTCTTCGTATATTCTCACATATATCTCACCTTATCTTTTTCATTCGCACTTCGTTTTCTCGCTAGGGTATCAATTGACCAGACTGGCCTCCTAGTGAACTCACGCTTTCATGGTTCACTACACATTCAATTTATACCATTAACAATCATTGAATAAATTTAGCTGTATGTTTACGAGAGCATAACCAGGCCTTAAGTAACTTTGGTAAGAATTTAATCAAAAAAAGAAATTATCTAAAACACAGAATTATTCATGTAACAATCAAATAGGCTAATATTCGCCATATTCTATAGTTGAATTATCTAGACTGAAACTTAAGAATAAACTGTAGTAAACGCTTCACAACGAAGGCCTATTGCTGGTTTCTCTACTCTATATATTGTAAATCCTTTCCTTTTTCAATTCAAATTTTGTAATAACTCCTACCCAACAAGGCAAGTTCAGGTTCAATTTCATATGTCGCATATTGCAGTTTTCCCATTTGTGCTCAATTTTTCTGTGCAATATGAAAAAACCAAAGCAAAAAAAAAAGTATTTTCAACGCAATAATGACATTGAACTTGTTGTGTTTAAAAACAATGTCATATCATCGTTTATTATTTGCCATTTACATATCCAAGTCCGCCGCAAGTATTGAGTTGAAATCCCATAAGAAAAACGTTGTGAGAAAACAGACGTCTGTAACGGAGGTAAAACATCTGCTTTGCTCACGACCGATATCAGCGCCGCCAGCAATGCGGATGAGTCGTCAACGTTAACCAGAAGGAGGAAAACAACGTTATATTCGTTTTCTTTCGATTTTCTTGTTGTTGGTGGGGTTGTTGTTGCTGGTCTGGCGCGTTTTTATTTTACCATTTTGTTTACTTCAAGTGTTAACAGTCACAATGCATAAATTACACATCAATCATGCAACTGAGGTTTTCCCGAAAATGTCTCAGACGCCGCAATACTTTCGGGTATAGTAGCTGCATGTGTGGAGTGGAATTCAGCACAGAAATACAAATATTTTTTTATTTTTTTCCTTGGAAATAGTAATTATGAAATGTGTAATGTGCCGGCATCCATCCATCAATCTGGCTGTCAAATACATATTTTCTTTTAGTGTTTTGATAAAATTTTGGGGAAAATTACAAATTGGTTATGAAACTTTTGCTTGCGATGACACTTTTCCGAACAATAAAATTTCTTTCTTTTGACAATGCAACATGGTTTTTAACCAGTTTCGCTTACAAAGTTTTACCTTAATCATTTTATTTCGTAGAATTCAATTGTATTCAAGGTTTCGTAAAGAAGAATAAGAAGACGGAATGAATGTCTTCTTTAAACTTTACCGTGATCTACTAGATGATGGTATGCACGTTGTATATAGGTTAGGTTAGGTAAGGGTGTCAGTCCCTTTTCAACATCGGTGTCAAATGTGATACAGACCGGACTATGCTTAGAGAAAGCTGACGCGATAGCGACATCCAAGTTAGTCTTACAGATATAAGGGACATTTCAAAGGAACTTGCAATGTTTTGGTCCAAAAATTCAGCAGATTCAAAATTCGAAAAGGGAAATTTTAACATGAAGAAGCTTAGACCGAATCGCATATACCATTATGAAAATCTTAACCCTTTCAACAAATCAATACTTTCTCCAACTATACATACAACGATATTATTGGAAAATACATACCACAACAGTTCAAAACGAGTTTTATTGTCCCAATACTGTAACCCAATTCCAAGAAAACCTCACTAAGGACAATTTCCTTAAATTCTTGCATTCCCAAGACTTTCGACAAAATGGTAGCAAATCGCCTCTGATGGTTTGTTTCTACTCAGAACCTACTTAATAATAGGCAATTTGGATTTATAAAGGAAAAGTCAAAAACTGACTGCTTGTTATAAAGTGTGATTTTTTAGCTAATATCTTTTTGGCAACACTGGTTATAAAAAGTCACGTACGTTTTGTGTCAATGTCAAACATCTTCAGTTTGGTCTATAATTTAATCATGAATCATCTTACAAACGAACAACGCTTGCAATGTACTAAATTTTATAATGAAAATGTGTGCTCTGTTAAAAAAGTTCATCGCGTGTTTCTTCCATTCCATCGACGAAGCTAATTTTGGGCTCAATGGGTAGGTAAATAAGCAGAATTGACGATTTTGGAGTGAAGCTCACCCAGAAGCATTGCAAGAGGTACCAATGCATCCAGAAAAAGTTACAGTTTGGTGCGGTTTATGGGCTGGTGGCATCATTGGACCGTACTTCTTCAAAGATGATGCGAATCGTAAGGTAACTATGAATGGTGAGCACAACCGTGAGATGGTATTCAACTTTTTTTAGAGCAAAATGCAAGAGCTTGACTTGCCTGACATGTGGTTTTAACAAGACGGGGCCACATGCCACAAAGCACAAGTATCAATGGACTTATTGAGAGGCGAGTTCGGTGAACATTTTATTTGACGTTCGGGTCCGGTCAACTGGCCGTCTAGATCGTGCGATTAAACGCATTTAGAATATTTTTGTGGGGCTATGTAAAAGCTCATGTCTATACAGACAAGCATTGGAGGACAACATTGAAGCATTTATTCATGAGATACCATCCGAAATGTTTGAAAGAGAAACTTTCCTCTAGCTCTTAAAAATCGCCTTTTACAGCCTTTTCTTTAAAATTTTAGCAAAATCAAGCAATAAATGCGGTTAATGGGTTTAAGACCTTAAATGGGAAAATTGGTCCATATGGGGGGATATTCGCCATGGATGTCTAGGATCTCAACGCAACTCACTGTGGTAATTTTTAGCGAAATCAGGCACTAAATGCACCCTTTAAAGGTCTAAGAAGCGGATATATGTATATATGAAAGCTGTAACCAAATATTGTTCGATAAGAACCATACTCGGTACGTATATTAAAAAGGTTATTACAACTCACTGTGCCAAATTTTACAAACCTGGGAAAAAAATGTTTTTGATGTAATACCTAATATCCGGAGATCGCTGTATATGGGGGCCATATTAAGATATAGACTGATCTGAAACATATTCAACACAGATATAAAGGAACATAGTATTTGCACAATTTTTGCAAAATCGAATGAAAAATGTGGCTTTCATCTGAACCATATTCGTTTTAAACATCAAGGATCGTAGCATAACGAGTTGTGCAAACTTTCATCGGATAAAAATGCGGCGTTTATTGGCCTTATAATATAAATCGGGAAATCGGTCTATATGGGGATTATAAAAGAATATAGACCGATCCGAACCATATTCGGCACATATAACAAGGAATTTTTAAAAATTGGGTTGTGCCAAATTTCAGCGATATAATGCGGCTTTTATTGGCCTAATACCTTCAATAGGGAAATCGGTCTACATGAGGACTATATTAAGATACAGACCGATTTGAACCGTATTTGATACAGATATCAAGTAACCTAATACAACGGATTGTGCCAAATTTCAGCGAAATCGGGAAATCCATGGGGCTTTTATAGGCCTAAGAAGGTAACGAACAGTCTTTAAGTGTAAGAAGGAGATTAACGCCTTTTCTGAAGATGGTCAAAATCCGCATCGTTTGGGTACCGGGCCATAACGAAGTAAGGGGGAACTGCCAGAGAGAGAACTGCCGTCGATAAACTTGGTTAACCCGAAGCCTTTCGGGACGATGTATCGCAAGGCGAAACAGTCGGTAGGACGGCGAGATCGGTACAAATTAGGTCGTTGTAGGTTCTCATGATACAATTAGAAGAAGGGAGGCCATATTTATAACCATAAAAGTGTTTAAAATCCTAACCAATAAGATTATTTGAGATTCCTAACGTATTAATATTGGCTCGATCATTTTGCTATATATTTTATGTAAAAAATGCATATTTAAGATTAAACACAAAATTCGTTTTCTTACACCTACTCGCATAAACAAATGTTGGTAAAAATCGGCCCATAAACAAAAAGTGCATATATATCCGCTCTCTACTCATAATGTATATATATTCTGGATCGTTTGACATTTTAAGTCTATTTAGCCATGTCTGTCGGTTCGTCTCTTCGTCTGTTGAAATCACTATACCGGTCGAACGAATAAAGCTATCTGATTGAAATTTTGCACTGTGAGTTCTTATTGATGTAGGTCATGTTGATTGTAAATGGGCCATATCGGATCCAGCTTTGGATATAGCTTCCATATAAACCGAATTCCTGAATTGACTTCTTGGGCGCCTGGAAGCCGCCATTTTTGACCGATATTTTTCGCGATGTGTTTTGTTATGACATCCAACGTGTCGAATGTGTCGAGTTCGATCCAAATCGTACAATAACTTGATATAGCTTCTATATAAATCGATCTCTCCATTTGACTTCTGGAGCCCCTGGAAGCAGCAATTGTTATCCGATTTGGCTGAAATTTTGCACAATGTATTTCGTGATGACTTCCAACAACTGTGACAGTCACGGGTCAAACTTATCAATAACCTGATAATGCCCCCATATAAGGCGAGCACCCGATTTGACTTCTTGAGCCCCTGGGAAATATTGCACAGTGAGTTTTGTTATGACTTCTAATAACTGTTAGAAGTTCAGATCAAATCGGTCTTATACCTGGTTTAACTCCCATATAAACCGATCTCCTGATTAGTCTTATACGACCCTTGGAAACTTATGTCCGTGAAGATAAAGTTAACTTTAGCTAGTAGAGACACAAACCAATTAAATTTTCAGCGTAATGTTTTGGGAAATTTGAAGCGTTTGTGATATATTTTGATTTTTTATTGTTTTTTTTTTTGCGCAATTTGCAGCTAAAATCGTTTTTTATTATTAAATATTTGCTGTTAATTTTATAACAGAGCTCTGTTAACGTGTTAACATTAAGCTGAAAATTGAATTGGTTTGTGTCTCTACTAGCTAAAGTTAACTTTATCTTCACGGACATTGGAAACTTCAATTTGTGCCTGATTTTCGGAAACTTGGTACGTAAAATGCACAACATATGTCTTCAACTGAGTTCATTTGTGGAAATTTTTTGCAGAACCTATGGCGGTGGGTTCGCACAATTCAGCCCGATCGGAATTAGCACATTTTTACTTGTTTAAATATAATTAAATGGTTTGCCTAAGGAAGGAAGACCTTATTTAAAATTTCTGGTGTTGTCCTTTGTATTGGAGAGTTTTTTTTTATAATTTGTTAACTCATGTATAATGTTAAGATTTTGCAATTTCATATTTTATATGAATTATTCATAAGACAAATTCGAAAACAAATCAAAAATTCCACAAAAAAAAATTTAGAATTCCTTCACTAATATGTTGGCAATATGATGTCTATCCATGAAAATAAATTCATGCCTTCATACCATGGCATGGAAAAAGGGTTTCTACAGAAGTTTAAAACTAGTTATGGATTCATTTGGTTTGTCAATGACGTTATGAGGCTTTTCTAATGTAATGAAATATTTGGGAATATGTCATTCAGAAAATGTTTAAACTCATCACAAAACAAACAAAAAATTCCGCATTCGCTCCCAAAGTTTTCATCATTTCGTCATTTCACAACGGCTTTGAAACTTTTTTACTTGCAAATTGCAGATAACAATTTGGTGATTTATTAGTTCTGATTTGGAGCTTTGGCAAATATGCGAGCATAGAACATATCCCAACAAAATGATATAAAAATTCAATTTGTGATTTATGATACATTTGGTCTTTAGAAATGTCGGTGATTTATGACATTTAACCTAGTCCCTCGGGCGTGCACGAAAGCACAAAAGAAACATTGTGATCCTCAAAAGAAATCCATTTGTTTTTCGTTTTGTTTGCCATACCACATAAAATTCAATTTGGAGTGTATTTGATTTTTGTGCCCATTCTTCTTTCTCGTACTCGGTACAACTCTTTTTCTTTTTTGTATGTTTCATACAGGGCTGGATTGGTATGAAAAAGTTAACACTTTAGCATCTGTCATTTGATATTCTGTCAAAGTTTTTAAGGCACGTAATACCAAATGTGTTGTCCCAGGCAAACATGCCCAACAGAGAGAAGATTAAAATTTATTAAGCCCACACTTGATAAAATAGTCCAAACCCAAAAAATTTTTTTGGTGAAGAACTATTTTTGTCATCAACTACAAAAATTTTAGAAAATATATTAGGTTGGGGAAAACCCAGAAGTTCTTGTTTTGGCAATGTTACTTGAGGCTCATAATATAGGTAGGAGAGGTAAGGGTAATGAAAAACAGGAAACAAGTCTTCTTATCTCCCTCTCCCATAAACCGAAAATTACGCAAGTAAAATTTCATAGTGTGACTGGAGTTAAAAACAAGTAATAGTCCGGCCGAGCCGAATTTTACATACCCTCCACCATGGATCGCATTTGTCGAATTCTTTGCGCGGTATCTCTTTTAAGGCAAACAGGGAATAAAGGACAGGAATTCTTATGCTTATGGAGATATATCAAGTAATAGTCCGATTAGTACCATAAGTGAATTGAATGTTGAAGACCACAGTAGTAGTCATTGGATAATAATTCAGTACATTCGGATAAAAATTGCGCCTTGTAGGGGCTCAAGAAGCATAATCGGGAGATCGGTTCATATGGGAGCTGTATCAGGCTATAGATCGATTAAATCATATGTATGTTGAAAGACATGAGAGAAGCCGTTGTGCAAAATTTCAGGAAAATCGGATAAAAATTGCCATGTGTCATGCAAGTCAAGCTCTTGCATTTTGGGCAGAAAAAGATAGATATCATCCCACGATTGGAACCACCATTCACAGTTACGTTACGATACGTTTCATCTTTGAAGAAGTACGGCCAATGATGCCACCAGCCTATAAACCGCACCAAACTGTGACTTTTCCTAGATGCATTGGTATCCCTTGCAATACTTCTGGCTGATCTTCACTCCAAAATCGACAATTTTGCTTGCTTACGTACCCATTGAGCCAAAAATGAGCTTTGTCGATGGAATGGAAGAAGCGCGCGATGAAATTTCTTAACAAAGCACGTATTTTGATAGTAAAATTCAATAATTTGCAAGAGTTGTTGTTTCGTAAGACGTTTCATAGTTTAATTATAGACCAAACT
Organism: Stomoxys calcitrans; assembly: GCF_963082655.1. NCBI lineage: Eukaryota > Metazoa > Arthropoda > Insecta > Diptera > Muscidae > Stomoxys > Stomoxys calcitrans. The sequence goes on along the minus strand of NC_081553.1, from coordinate 83,297,297 downwards.
GCGTGAGCATGATTGAGCTGTTAAAACCAGTGTTGCCAAAAAGATAATAGCTAAAAAATCACCCTTTACTTCTAAGTGGCAAGGATTCGAATCAGCTTTCCAGAAGGGCCTAAAGGATCTTGTAGATGGCATATGAATGGGCTAAACCTAGGGGTCTCAATATTTACCAAGAGAAGGCTGAAATCTGCCTGATCACGAGGAAGACGAAGGTGGGCCAATTTGAAACACCATTTTAGTTCAGTATGGGTGGGCGATAAGACCAATTCTTACTTATGCCTCAGTAGTTTGGTGGACTGCGATGGAGATGAAGGTACAACGCACTATAAGCCCAATGAGGAGTTTTAGAGGCAACAAAACACAAGAAGAAGCAGCTGGGACTCTAAAATTTTGCACAAACGAAAAAATTACGTCAGAATGATGCTAAAAAATAACAAGTTGTTGTTGTTTGTGTTGTAACCACATTTTCATGAAGAGATGGCGATCCTCCTTAAGCTCCTGTAGGTGAGCAAGCTCGTTCCGGCCCAAAGGGCAGCTACTCCGTATACGAAGCATTCCACTTTCCGCAACTTGCGGACGCGCATAGTAACTCGCAGCTAAGCTTCTCGTGACAGCAATGAACACCACACAGATTGGATTTCAATGTTTCAACCTGTGTGGTGTTCACAACTATCCCGTGCCGCGAAAATATGATGTCAATATGATCATGCCTCGCCTTGTTTTAGGGGTGGGCGTTGAATTGGCCTCCTCCAAACAGATTTCTTGAGCTCCTACCGGTTGCAATTATTATCCGATTTGGCTAAAATTTTATATACTGACCTCTTCTATGACCGCCAGCGTCCACGTTAAATATGTTTCAAATCGGTCCATAATCTGATATGACTCCCATATAAACTGATCTTCCGATTATATTTTTTAAGTCCATATCCAAGCCAAATATTGTCTGAATCGATCTCTAACCTGATATAGGCCTCATATAAACCTATCTATCAATTAATGCTTTTAGGGACTCACGAATTCCGTGCCCTCCAGGGCACTAAGTCAATTCATTTCTGGTATTGTGTATTCATCTAAGCCACAAAAGCGCTCGTTGACCACGCTCACGCTCACGACCCGAAAGTCTTTGGGTTAACCAAGTTTATAGACGGCAGTCCTCTGGCCTTCACTGCCAAATCGGGTGCTCTTTCATTCCCCCTTACTACGCTATGACCCGGCAACCAAACGATGCGGATTGTGCCATCCTCAGAGAAGGCATAATTCTCCTTCTTACACGACTAGACTAATCGTGACCTTACCGTACTGATTGTTATTGAGTTGATGACCACTTTCCTGTACGTAAAGATGTCCACACTTGACGTCCTCGAGTGAACATCACATCACCTCACAAATTCCGTGATCGCCCGGATCTCTGCCTACAGGATCGTATTATGGTCAGGCAGTACAAAACAGATCCCAGTTCCTGAGTTCTCAAACTTAAGCCTCCAGAGGGCGCTATTTATTGTCTATTGGAGTGAAATTTCGCGTGACGATTTCTCCTAGGACTTCCAACAGTTATACCAACTGTGACATGCATCGACACTTAAACTGTTCTGGTATTTGTCATCTCTATCACCATCTACCGCTTACAGGATCATATTATGGTCAGGCAGTACAAAACAGATCCCAGTTCCTGTGTTCTTGAACTTTAACTTCTAGAGGGCGCTGTTTATTGTCTATTGGACTGAAATTTCGCGTGACAATATCTCCTAAGATTTCCAACAGTTATACCAACTGTGGCATGCATCAGCCCTTAAACTGTTATGGTATTTGTCGTCTCTATCACCATCTAGCGACTTCAGGATCATATTATGGTTAGGCAGTACAAAACAGATCTCAGTGCCTGGGTTCTTAAACTTTAGCCTCCAGAGGGCGCTATTTATTGTCTATTGGGCTAAAATTTCGCATGACGATTTCTCCTACGACTTCCAACATTTATACCAATTGTGGCATGCATCGGCCCTTAAACTGTTATGGTATTTGTCGTCTCTATCACCATTTACGCGCCTTTTCAGATTGCCCATGTAGCACTTCCAGTTCAGCGACTTATTCAAGATGACTCAAAAGTATTTAACTTTGTCGGATTTCTAAATTGCTCCGTTGAGAAAATGTGGCGTATCGAGTAGGCCAATCATCAATCCTCAGTTGGGATCGTTATGGTGGTCAAATATAGGAATGAAGTTTCCCCTGTTTCAAATTATGGCGAAATCGGGTTTAAATAAAGCTTTTACGGGCTCATCGGGAATTCGGTACAAATTCTCCGCGACATCGGATAAAAAGGTTCACTTAACAATCGCAAGACGGTCACTCTGATATTCCAAAATGATAAAGTAAACAAAAATAACTCTAAGGAATCGCATTGTATTGGGCTGCCCAAAAACTAATTGCGGATTTTTTAAAAGAAAGTAAATGCAATTTTAATAAAACTTAGAATGAACTTTAATCAAATAAACTTTTTTTACACTAAAAGTAACAGCTGATAACTGACAGAAGAAAGAATGCAATTACAGAGTCACAAGCTGTGAAAAAATTTGTCAACGCCGACTATATGAAAAATCCGCAATTACTTTTTGGTTGTTGGACTTTAGGGTCAAACTCAGATGACGTTGTTAAGTATATACCAGCTAGACTGTCATATGAGTCGATTGTTTGCCAGTTAAGTAATTTGATGAAGAGTTGTATCCTTCTTCCCTTTTTTACCTTGAGGGGTTAAATTCCCAATTTTTGTTTAAGGCCCTTGCCTTCCTTGCAGCCCTCAACTGTTTATAACTGACCCCGTCATGAACTTTTCAAATCTATCCACGTTTTAAGAAATATTTAAATTTATCGAAGATTTATTTATATCGGTTTCACGTTGGTTTTTTCTTTATTTTTGAAGAATGTGTGCAGAAATTGGTTAAATTTTATTTTATCATAGGCCAAGTTCTGGAGTCAAATGTATCATGGGCATCATCATCATTTATGATGATTTACAAGCGTCTGCAGCATTTTGATACAGTGACATATAACCTCTCTTTGCCTCCCTGCCATTTTGTTGTAGAACGCAGTAAAATATTTATGTTTATTGGTTAGTCCAAGATATCAGAAATTTTTATGACTGCCCACTTGGCTCTTTATTTACGAAGGATATTGATTCATTTGCATAACTTAGCCCTTTTTTCTCCGCTGTATTATTATGCAATCAGGAACATACGGTTCCGCTTTTATGCCAAGTCTTGAATCTGAATCTGTGCTCGCTCTGTTGCCCTTATATGTAAAGGAGCAGCTTTTGTGTGTTTGGGCGACGTTTTTTTTTTGGTTTTTGTTTCTGAAAATGGGGGAGACAATTTTTTCTTATGAATACCAGAGGATAGGTAATAGGGAAAACGTTTGCCGGCGTATAAAATACTCTTTATGCATTTATTAAATTTTACGCAGTCAAACATATAGACCCGATTGGATGGGTCGTCTCCTGTTCGTAGACTTTCCATTGTTGTTTGAGTGTTGCTTCAGCATTGTGGTGGTTCAATTCAGTTCAATTGGAATACATGGCATAGCGAAGGCAATAAACGCTTTATTTGCTATTCAAATCTATAATTGTCTATTTTTCGTTTTTTTTTTTTTCTTTTGTGGATGAATGGGTCGTTGCGTTTGTTCGCTGGTCATTCATAAATCCTATTTTGAAATTCATATTGATTTGTTGATTTGGGATAGACGATGACCGAAAACGAGCGTTCGATTCCATGAAAATTCCAAATGAATTAAAAAAAAAAATAAAATTGGTGAATTTGCTTTTGGTATATGAAATTAGTTTTCGGATATCCTTTGGATTTATTTGCTTGGCTAATAATTTGCTTAATCTAAAGTTTATTGCATTTTTGGGTTTTTAATTGACTTCAGCAAATACACCTACACTATTCACAGTGGGTTATAGATTAGACATAGGGGTATAGATTGACATCGCTGGATCCAATAAAGGGACAAATGCATGATTCTTTATCATACATGCTTTGGCGAAGGAAAGCATATTTTACCTAGTCCAACCTTAAGAGGAGCAAACACGGAGAACATATAATTGATTGAATTTCTATTTTTGGCAACATTAGTTGGATCATCCATATCACAGGTAAACTAAGTTGGGTCGGGCCGTGGATTTTGCTAAACATTTTCTCAAAAAAACAGTAAAAATTTAAATATTTTGGGACAATAGAAGTCAAATCTGGAGATTGGTTAATGCAAATTTTGCAAATAATGCCCATGAACATTCCACTAAGGAACACGGGTAAACTTCTTACATATCAATGAGTTAAGCTTAATGATAAGGGGCCTCCTTTCCAAAGCCGAGTGCGAACGGCGTGCCGCAGTGCCACACCTCTTTAGAGAGAAGTTTTACATGGCATAGTACTTCACAAATGTTCCCACCATTAGGAGGGGAAAACCACAGTTGAAAATTTTTTTTAATGGTCTCGCCAGGATTCGAACCCAGGCGTTCCCTGCGCTACGGGGGCCTCCAAATCAGAGATCGGTTTATATGGGAGCTTTATTAGGTTATAGACCGATTTTAACCGTACTTAGCACGGTTGTTGGAAGTCATAACAAACAGATTTCGAGCAAAATTTCAGCCTAATTTTATAAAAATTGTGCCACCTAGAGGCTCAAAAAGTAAAATCAGCAAATTGGTTTATGCGCGAGCTATAAATAAATACGAACAGATATGGCCCATATGCCATCCTCAATGGCCTATAGGAGTAAGAAGTATCTGTCTAACATTTCAAGCGGACATTTTATTCGTTCGAATGCAATGGTTCACAAATTTATCATACATGTACAGTTGCGGTCAAAATAGTAGCAGCGCAGCAAGATATAAATACTTATTGACTTTATTTCATAACGTTGCAAACCGACTGCCTTACTTGGCTTTGTTGCATAGTGCATAGTTTAAATGTTTTTTTTTATGAACTAAAATCAATCTACCCAATATGGCCAATATTGGCCAGCAAACGACCCACAATAAGAAATATCTATGCAAAATTTCTTTGGGATAGACCCATTCGTTCCGAAGGTATTGCGATTTAGTCTACCTGTTGAATACTCAGACGATTAAGAATGTTTTTTTATAAATATATTGAGGTGTTACAAACGAAAAGACGAAATTTGGAGAAAAATGCATTTTATAGGGCGCACCCCTAGTGAAATACTACTGTAAAGAAGCTACCTGATGCATTCGTTCCGAAGGTATTGCGATTTAGTCTACCTGTTGAATACTCAGACGATTAAGAATGTTTTTTTATAAATATATTGAGGTGTTACAAACGAAAAGACGAAATTTGGAGAAAAATGCATTTTATAGGGCGCACCCCTAGTGAAATACTACTGTAAAGAAGCTACCTGATGCATTCATTGGTATACATTTCGAAATGTAGTAATGTGTACATGAGTGGCATGGGCTTTTGTTTCTAAATTTAAAGAAAAAGACGAGATTTCGTGAAATATCCATTTTATAGGGCGCACCCTTGAATTCTTAGGCCAGTAACGAGATTTTGAAGTCCGGTCAGTAACGCGATTTTGAAGTCCGTTTCTGATGCAAAGGCCTTTAATCCCCTAGCGACCAAAAATGGGGGGACGTGTTCCCTATTGTTGTGGTTGGCCCCACCCAGGGCTTGCCGCGTAAATGTGGCAATCACATTTTACTGCCCTCAGAAGTAAATTTAATGTCTTCATACTCATCATCATCCTCCTCCTCTTCATCAAAGGGGGTCCAAAATCCGCAAGATCCCATAGGTCCTTTTCGGGTCCAATTTTTATTTTTTGTTTTTATATATTTGTAATCTACTCGCTTTCATTTGATACCCATATTACCTAGGTAGGGTATCACCCTAGACGTAAGGGTCAGATTCTTTACGATTATTAGTAACAACTACAACCATATACGCCCGTCGTATACGTCGGACGTATCAGAAGAGAAAACAAAGAGTGGCTTTTTAATGTTTTCTGGAACCTAGCCGAGGAGAGAAAAAAATTGCAACTACGTCTTTGAAAAGAAGAAAATCCCATTAAAAAGGCCGAGCTCCACGCCAATCGAAACACTTATTAATAAGTAAGAGCGTCCTAAGTTCGGCCGGGTCGAATCCTATATACCCTCCACCATGGATCGCATCTGTCGAGTTCTATGCGCGGTATCTCAAACAAAGAATATTGAATAAGAACTGTTATGCTATTGGAGCTATAGCAAGTTATAGTCCGATTTGGACCATAAATGAATTGAGTGCTAAACATTGAACAAGTCATTGTGTAATATTTCAGGTCATTCGGATAAGAACTGCGTCTTGTAGGGGCTCAAGAAGCAAAATCGGGAGATCAGATTATATGGGGACTGTATCAAGCTATTGGTCGCTTCAGACCATATTGGACACGTATGTTGAAGGTCATGAGAGAAGCCGTTATGCGCGCTCTATTGCCTTAAGAAGTCAAGATCCCAGATCGGCTTATATGGCAGCTTTACCAGATAATGAACCGATTTGGATCATACTTACCACAGTGGTTGGAAGTGATAACAAAACACCACGTGCAAAATTTTAGTCAAATAGGACGAGGAATGCGCCCTCTAGAGGCTCAAGAAGTCAAGACCCAAGATCGGTTTATATGGCAGCTATATCAAAACATGGACCGATTTGAAGCATACTTAGCGCGGCAATCCCTGGTGATGTCAAAACACCACGTGCAAAATTTCAGTCAAATCGGACGAGAACTGCGCCCTCTAGAGGCCAAGACCCAAAATCGGTTTATATGGCAGCTATATCAAAACATGGGCCAATTTGACCCATTTACAATCCCAACCGACCTACGCTAATAAAAAGTATTTGTGCAAAATTTCAAACGGCTAGCTTTCCTTCTTCAAAAGTTAGCGTGCTTTCGACAGAAAGACGGACGGACATGGCTGGATCGACTTAAAATGACATGACGATCAAGAATATATATACTTTATGGGGTCTTAGACGCATATTTCGAGGTGTTACAAACAGAATGACGAAATTAGTATACCCCCATCCTATGGTGGAAGGTATAAAAAAGTAAAGCGACAGGTACTGTGCCACTATTCCTGATAGTACCGATTGGAACTATGATATCCCCGGTAACAGAAGTTACATAGACTTTTATACGGATGGTTTTAAACTAAACGACCAGGTGGGCTTTGGGGTGTACTCTAAAGATCTAGAACTGGTCATATCAAAAAGGTTAACCGACCACGGCAGTGTGTATCAAGCGGAGATCCATGCAATTAAGGGAGTGTTGGAATGGGTAAGATTTAATGTCATATGACGATTGGCATAAATATCTTCTTTGACAGCCAGGTAGCCATTAAATCCCCGGAGAACGTATTTCTGAACACATAAACCGCCCTCGACTGGAGCAGATCTTTCAACGAGATGGCTGAACAGTTCAAAATTCACCTGTTCTGGGTGCTGGGCCGCAGATATCCTAGGGAATTGTAAAGCGGACGGAAAGCGAAAGCTTGCGAGACTAGGAACTACCCTACACATTCCAGGGACACTGGAATCTGTGGGTATACCTCAAGCGACATGTAAGCTAAGTTTTCAGTACCAGGCCCTTTTTAAAGCGATCTGGATGGTTAAACGGTAAGAACTATTGAGAAGGCATCTTCTTTCTTCTGTTCTGTAGGAACTATTTAGAAGGCATCTTCTTTCTTCTGTATCACAATGGACGTAGACGTCAAAGTAAGTCTGATGACAGACTGCCACTTAATTGAAACCTAACCTAACATATATTTTGAGAAAATTTCATCCTTAGTGAAAATTTCACTGAAATGTTGTCTTAAGAAAAAATTTTCACTGAAACGTTGTCTTAAGAAAAAATTTTCATCGAAAGTCTTTAGATAAAAATGTCAATGAAACTTTATCTTTAGAGAAAATTCTAAAACTCTCTGAAATTGCAGTACTACTGCTGTAATAGCAGAACATCTGCTACAGAGTAGCAAAATTAACTACTAATATTCAGCAGACAGTGTTTGCTATTTTCAGTAAACTTTTTTTATGAGTGCAAGAGTTGCTTGTTTTGCCCTTTCCAAAATGTGGGATTTTAAGTTCAATTTCCTGTTCAACAAAACACGCAGGTATTTGGCGCTTTCTGCAAATGAAACATTCTCTCCACCCAAGCAGACAGGTTCCTCTGTAGGCAACTTGCATCTCCTGCTGAAAAGAACTACTTCTATCTTGCTTATTTTATACCTAGACGACTTTCGATAGCCCACTTCGATGTTGCACGTTCACGTAGCATAACTCTTAGAGTGCAGGGAAACTTACCCCAAACGGCATTTGCCACGTCTCAGCATACGCGACCACTCTACGCCTTTTTCTACTAGAGACAATAATATATTGCTAATGACTTTATTCCAAAGTAGAGGAGACAGTAAACCTCCTTGAGATGTTCCTCTGCTAACCCATCTTTTTAGATCCATCGATCTCAAGCCTGCCATGATGCATCTTTTAGTACGTAAGTTATTAGTAAACTTTCTTGCGGTAGAGTTGAAACGGTAGAAACGCCATCTCCCTCATGATTGACATCGGTTTTACATTATTGAAAGAACCTTCAATGTCAGAAATGCTACTATTGTATATTCATTGACAGCCAGAGAACCGTCTATGTAAACGACTAGGTCGTGAAGGGCTGTTTCAGTGGACTTGCCTTGCTTCTTTCTCAAAAGATTACAATTTAGTAAAATTTAAAAAAAAAAAAATAAGGTTTTAATCAGGGTTGCAGAGTCTAGACATCGACTCCGACCCTGGGTCAAAGTCAGAGTATTAAGCCTGAGCCGGAGTCGGAGTGTGGTTCGGAGTAGGCTAACGTGCTTAACTCCGAACCAAACCTCGACTGCGGCTCAATGGGACTACTTCGACTTCGGCCTCAAAAACTCGATTCCGGTCGACTCCGCAGCCCTGGTTTTAATGATATTTTTTCTGACGAAAATGTTTAAATATTTATCTTTATCCTTTATAAATGCTTCCTATCTCATAAAGTTTAATTTCATTTAGTTTTAATGTAAATAATGTATATCAGAGCAAGGAAAGAGCGGTATTAAACTTACCCATATTGTTTAGTTTGGTCTGGTTAGAAGTGTACATTAACCTGAAATAAAAAACGCATAAGATGAGTTTGAGCTCTTTGAAAAACTTTAAGGTAAAACATGTAACAATTTTATATATTAAAAACGATGTTATATGTTGTATACTTACACCATTATAAAGTTATGGCCATTAAGAGTAAGAAATTTTAAAAAAAGGAACACAAATAAATTAAATTAGAATTTCACATTTATGAGCAATGTTCGATTTTGGCATCGAAAAAAATTTGCCACACTTGAGTGCCTTTGAAAAGCAACAGACATGAAACCAGAAGCCCCCTTAAATCTTTAGGTATTTGCGGTATTTATTTATAAGATACAGGGATGTGAATATATTATTTTGTCTTAACAATAAATTACACACAGAGAATTACGATTTATTTTATTTGTGATACCAACACAACAAGATATACTCTTATATATGACAGTGTTGGTTTCATAGATGTGTAGACAATAATTAAGTTGAGTTTACAAAAAAATTATAAAATTAAAGCATTATATATTGTAATTAAAAATATTAAAATTAAAAAAAAAAGATTTAAAATTTTAATAATACAATAATTTAATATTTAAAAAAAAAAAAAATTTAATTATTAATATTATTGGAAAAATGAGAAAAGCTCTTTTCTGAAAGTTGTAAAATTACGTTGAATGTTCGAAGGAAGGTTGTTCCAGAGACGTATTGTAGCAATGAAGAATTGTCTCTCTATGTTCAGGCAGTTTATTCGCGGTGGTATAATTTTCAGTCCTCTATTAGATGGTGCAAATTTTGGATGAGCGAAGAGATACCCAGGTTCTTTCGTTTGGATAATTTTGTGAAGCAGAATTACCCTTCTATAATTTAGATAATTTTTAAAGAATACATTAAAAACTTGTAGCGCAAATTGTGAAATAGTTTCATGACGTTTTCTATTAAAGATGTATCTGGTAATGTCATTGAAGGCAACAGTAAGTTTGCGATTATCTTCAAAATCACACTTGCAAAAGACTTCTCAGCCATATAAGAGAGTGGGAATCAGATATAATCAGCAGCATGCGGATTTGAAATGGTGTAGAGAGGCGGACTACCCACAGACTACGCAGCATTCCATACACTTTGCCAAGAGTTTTACTGATGTGATTAGTCCAGGTTAAATTGCAGTTAAAAGTTAAAACCAAGTTACAAGCAGTTTCAACTCGTGGAATTGAAGTTTTATTAAGATGTACAATTAAATTATCGAGGATAGTTAGTTTACGTCTATGAATTACGAGTAGTCTCGTCTTTGATGAGTTTATGCAAAGTTTATTATTTTTTGCCCAGTTATAAACTTGATTCAAATCATAGTTAATATCAGATATAATATATATATAGCTGCAGAACATCAGCATACATTTGTGTTTTACAGTTAGCTAGAACACCCGAAAGATCATTTTTATAAATGGAGAACAGTAGAGGGCCAAGAACGGATCCTTGGAGAACGCCTTTGGATAGTTCAAGTAGACTGGAGCAGTTTTAATATCAGAATATGATGATCAACGGTATCACAGATGTAAGAACGACACCATTTTGTCATCCATGTTATGGCGAAGGTTTTCACTAACATCTAACCGAGCGGTGCAGCAGCTTGTTTTCTTCCGGTATCCAGATTGTCTGTCAGATAGTAAGTCATTATCAGTTAGAAAATTACTAATTTAATCAGACATAATGCGTTCTAAAGGTTTGGACAATAATGGTAGTATAGCTATGGGGTGGTACTCCCTGCTTGCTTTAGGAATAGGTAAAATCTTTGGGATTTTCCACTAAGCAGGAAAAATTGATTTAGTCAATATAGAGTTGAAAATGTAAGTTAGGTAGGGTATTAAGTCAGGTAGTAATAGCCTCAGAAAGCGTGGATTAATTTCATCTAATACCATAGTATTGGATTTAATTATCAATATGAATTTTGGCACGAAATTCAAATATCTATGAACTGTTTAGGGAAACGAATCTATTAAAAATCCCCGAGGAAAAGTAACACAAACATTGAATTGTTATACATTTTGTTATAAAAAAAAGTAAATTCTTAAATTTATATTAAAAGTCGTTGAAATTTAAAGAAAAGATTGTCCATATATTGTAATTGAAATTGAGTTCAAACTAATTTGAAATTTATATTCCGAAAGAAAAAGAAGAAATTTTCTAAATAAAAATGAAACCTTCACCAAATATAAATAAAAATGAAACCTTCACCAAACATTTTAGTAACGACAAAGTTTCCTCTGCATTCCAAAATGGTTTATAAATATCAAATATCGCTGAAATTCCATTCCCAATTGCTGCAGTTTTGTTTAGTGTACTCACTACAATAAAAACTTCCATGGGAAACCATGCCATCAAAGCTGCACAAGTTTCAAAATGAATTTCTAAAAGAGCAAAAAATGACACACCGCCAGATTGTTCAAAGAATGAATAAAGCATATTTTTCCCCATTTTACATAAATAAACACAGAAATCATAAATTGAACTGTGTTCTGTTTTTGCTCGAGTGCTCGAGCATCAGTCATCCGTCACAATGGAAATGAATGAAAATCAAGGTAGTTAGAGATAGACACTCATAACCATAGTGAGAGGTGAAAATTTTAGAAATTTCCACAAAACCCCCTCTACCCACAGCAACTAAAACAGTTTATTGAATGTTTGTAGTTTATTTACCCACAGAGATTGAAAACAAAAAATGGGATATACAATTCAATAGAAAAAACAAAACTGAAACAATTTGAATAATTAAACAAAGTTGTTCGGGAAAACTGAATACAGCATCAGATAACCAATCTAAATGTGTCACAATATTAAAAAAAAAGTCAATGCATTTCAGTTTGACATGAGGCAATCTAGGAAAAAGGCAATAAAACCAAAATAAATCACAGTTTTTAATAAAACAGCAAAACTGAAAAAAAATTAATAGTAACAGTTTGGCAATATAAACATGATATGCAATTCAAATGAAAATAAAACAACAGGAATATTAAAATTTGTTCCCAAATGTAATTCTAAAAAATCAAAATTTGGAACAAAACTTTTTGAATAATTTGATGAAAATTACCTATCTATTTTTAAGATCCCACAGAATTTTCCATAATCATATCTCTACACGAAAAAAATAAAACGTTTGGAAGTACAATTTTCATAGTAACTGTACAAAAGTTCTATACAATGTTGAACGTTAGTCGTAAAGTTGCAACATATAAAAATGAATTTGTGTTTGTTTGTGGGTTTGTAAATTTGTTTGCTCCGTATAGACTCAAAAACGGCTAAACCAATTTCTTTGAAATTTTCACAGAGAGGAGCCGACGGGTTACCCGCTGAACTATTTAAGACCGGAGGCGCCACGCTGATAAGGCGTATGCATCAGCTTATCTGCGCAATCTGGCTAGAAGAACGCATACTCGGTGATTAGAACCTCAGCGTACTATTGGGTGCCCAAAAAGTAATTGCGGATTTTTCATATAGTCGGCGTTGACAAATTTTTTTCAAAGCTTGTGACTCTGTATTTGCATTCTTTCTTCTGTCAGTTATCAGTTGTTACTTTTAGCTTGCTTTAGAAAAAAAGTGTAAAAAAAGTATATTTGATTAAAGTCCATTCTAAGTTTAATTAAAGATGCATTTACTTTTTTTTAAAAAATCCGCAATTACTTTTTGGGCAACCCAATATGTCCCGTACATAAGAAAGGAGACAAAACGGAATGTGCCAACTACAGAGGAATAAGTCTTCTCCCCATCGCATACAAGATACTCTCGAGCGTACGTGGTGAAAGTTTAAAACCTAAAGTCAATGAGATAATTGGGTCCTATCAATGCGGCTTTAGACCTGGTATATCCACACTGGGCCAGATATTCACACTGCGCCAAATCCTGGAAAAGACCCGAGAAGGACAAATCAACACCTACCATCTCTTTGTTGACTACAAAGCCGCCTTCGATACTCCTTTACGTTCAAAGGTATTTCAAGCCATGTCTGAGTTTGGTATCCCTGCAAAATTAATAAGACTCTGTAGGATGACACTTGCTGATATGCGTTCCTCAGTAAGAATAGGAAAAAATCTCTCCGAACCATTTAGTACCAAACGAGGTTTCAGACAAGAAGACAGACTATCGTGTGATCTCATTTAATATCCTGCTGGAGAAGATAATACGAGATGCAGATGTGAATATATATGGCACATGCTACATGCTACTTGATTATGCCGACCATATCGACATCATAGCTCGGTCACCTGAAGTAGTAACTGCAGGCTTTGAAGAATCGAAAGAGAGTCAGTGAAAATGGGTCTGACAGTAAATGGAGACAAGACGAAATGGATGGTTTCAACTCCCAAAAAGCCTTGCACAATCGAGTAGATGACGAAAATGGAGAAAGTTGGGAACCACAACTTTGAGACAGTCAGTAACTTTATCTACCTCGGCACCATCGTAACCGAAACGAATGACACCAGTTATGAGATAAAGCGAAGAATAATACGGGCAAACAGATGCCACTTTGGATTAAGTAAGCAGTTTAGAAACAAGGCCACCTCTCGACAAACGAAGATTGCACTCTACAAAACACTGAACACAGTGAACAATTTCCAGTTGAGTTGGGAACAATTCCCAATTGAGTTGGGAATCATTCCCAATTGAGTTGGGAACCATTCCCAACAAAGTTGGGAACTATTACCAACAGAGTTGGGAACTATTCCCAACAGAATTGGGAACTATTCCCAACAGAGTTGGGAACTATTCCCAACAGAGTTGGGAACTATTCCCAACAGAGTTGGGAACTATTCCCAACAGAGTTGGGAACTATTCCCAAAAGAGTTGGGAACTATTCCCAAAAGAGTTGGGAACTATTCCCAACAGAGTTGGGAACTATTCCCAACAGAGTTGGGAACTATTCCCAACAGAGTTGGGAACTATTCCCAACAGAGTTGGGTACTATTCCCAACAGAGTTGGGAACTATTCCCAACAGAGATGGGAACTATTCCCAACAGAGATGGGAACTATTCCCAAAAGAGTTTGGAACTATTCCCAACAAAGTTGGGAACTATTCCCAACAGAGTTGGGAACTATTCCCAAAAGAGTTGGGAACTATTCCCAAAAGAGTTGGGAACTATTCCCAATAGAGTTGGGAACTATTCCCAATAGAGTTGGGAACTATTCCCAACAGAGTTGGGAACTATTCCCAACAGAGTTGGGTACTATTCCCAACAGAGTTGGGAACTATTTCCAACTGAGGTGGGAACTATCACCAACAGAGTTGTTATATAGTTCTGAGACATGGGTACTTGTAAAAGCAGATGAGACAGTGCTTGGAGTATTTGAGAGGAAGAATCTTCGTAAAATATATGGACCAATTTGCACTAATGTAGAATATAGACGATGCATGAAGCACGAGCTGTATGAGTTGTTTAACGACGATACCATAGTTACACGCATCAAAATACAAAGGCAGCGTTGGCTAGGTCATGTTGTCAGAATACATAGAGAAGCTCCAGCAAAGAAGTCTTTTTAAAGGCAAACACGGTGGTACACTCAAATCGGGAAGACTAAACGCCCGTTGGAAAGATGGAAGTGGTGGGAGACACCTTAAACCTTGGTGTCAGAGATTTTAGAATGAGCGCAGAAGATCGAGGCGCTTGGAACGCTATTCTACGTTCGGCCTGTGGAACAAATATTCTGTCACAGCCAATTAAAGTACAGTAAGCAAAGATTACAGTTTATTTTATGTTTTTTTATAGCTTCCTCTATATAAGTACTTTGTACAACAACATTTTCATTGTCGGTCAACAGTAGTTCAAACAAAAGATTGCCTTTTTTTATTCAAATTTATTACAACTTTAATGCATTGTAAAGCATATCATTGAGTTAAATCATAATTTTAAAGCACTTTAGGCTGAACAATTGATGTCAATATTGTGCTGTCGACACACAATTAAAAGTTTTAATTGTTGTTCATCGGGCTCTCTTAAACACAATACAAAATTCCGTTGAATGGTTGTTCCTCTTTACACTTAGCTTTTTTTTTGCTGATAAGTGCTACAATAATTGTTTATTATTGTTGTTTAAATTGGTTGCAATGCACTTTTCTGACATTAAACTGAAATATGTTTTTTTTTGTGGTGAGTGCATTATCAATTGTTTATAAATAATGGTTTATTTTGGTGTTTTATTTCTTTTAGTTTTGGCAAAATATTGCTGTAAATGTTTGGATAATGGTTCCTGTTTGAATAATTGCTCGTTTTCCAGATTTCATTGCCAAGTTTATGACTATTTGAGCGAGCACTTGATTTACATGAACTATTTAAAACCTATTAACATGTGGTGCTTAGCTAGTCTGTATAGGCGAGAAAAAACGCATCTGTTGAAATGCTGTTGCTTTTTGCAGCCAAATAGGAAGGAATATTAAGTGAGAAAATGAATTTTTGTTTTGAAAATGTATAATGAAAAAAATTTGTGTAGATTTAAAATTTATGTGTGAATTATTTTTAGGTTTGGGTAATTTTGGCTAATGAGCATGAAAAATTATTTTTTTGTTACTAACTACATTGCCAAATGTCTGTTTCACATTACCTTCCATCTGGCATAGGTATTTACAAAATGTTCTGTTTTCCTACAGTAACAAATTAAGGAAAGCATCATGTTTGGCCAATTATAGAACATTGATGACATTGCTAGCATGCGCTTATAATATGTGCTGTTTGTTGTAAAGGGTACCACTTATAGAGTTATGTATACGTTAAATAACATTGCGAAATGGCTATTAAGGAGATGTTTGAAATCTACTTTTAGAAGAATGGCTCAATATAGTACAGCTAATGATTGAAAGTTATCTCAGCTCAACTTATATATAAAATTCAAAATGTGTTTGTTTGTTTGTTCTGTATAGACTGAACCGGCTATCTTGAAATTTTCACAGATTGTGTAGGTTGGTCGGGAAGGAAACACAGGCTATATAATTTTTTGATATCGGGAGGGGAGCGGACCCTCCCCCTTACCCAAAAGTTCTACCCAAAAATAAAAGTGCATCGATCGGGACAATATGGGATTGAAATGAAAGGTATTCATGGGTAGAGTACGAATTTCATAATAAAAGTTGGGTTCAAGTACCTGGGGGGCCGCCCCAGCCCCAAAACCTCTTAAAATAGGTTTATTTGACGATCATGACAATATGGGACTCTAATGAAAGGTATTCGGGAGTAGATTACGAATATGGTCAGGAAGAAGAAATATGCTTTATAATTTGTAGATATCGGAAGGCGCGGACCCTCCCCGTTATCCCAAAAATACCACCCAAAATCACAAGTGGACCGATAAAGACAATATGGATATCAAATGAAAGGTATTGAAAGGTAGAATACGAATATGGTATAAAAAATTTGGCTCAAGATCCAGCAAGTCGCCCTAACCCCAAAATGTCTAAAAACAGACAAATTGGTAGTCCATATCAATATGGGGCTTAAATCAAAGGTACTCGGGAGCAGATTACGAATCTGGCATACAAAATCAGATCGAAGTGTAGGGGGTCACCCCACCCCCCCCCCAAAAGAGCCTCAAATGGGCATATGGTCCATCATCGCTATATGAGACTTTGTTTGTTCTGTATAATCAAAAAGACAAAATGAATATCAAATGAAAGGTATTGAAAGTTAGAATACGAATAAGGTATAAAAAATTGGGTGCAAGTATCCAGGAAGTCGCCCTAACCCCAAAATGACTAAAAGCAGACAAATTGGTAGTCCATATCAATATGGGTCTTAAATGAAAGGTATTCGGGAGAAGATTACAAATCTGGCATACAAAATCAGATCGAAGTGTAGGGGGTCACCCCATCCCCCAAATAGGCATATGACCCATCATCGATATATGAGACTTTGTTTGTTCTGTAGAATTAAAAAGTAATGAAAAGTATTCGGCAATAGAATACAAATATGGCATAGAAAAATAGGTCCTTGTAATGGGAGGCCGCACCACCCCAAAATACCCCCAAAATGGGCATATCAGACGACCATGGCTATATGGGATTCAAACGAAAGATATTTGGGAGTAGCTAAAAATATGACATTAAAATTTGCGTTCAGGTCAAGGTGGCGCTTTTCCTCTTACAAATACGTTGAATAGGTTAATTGACCCATTATGGCAACATGGGACTCGAATGAAAGGTATTTGTGAGTAGAAAACGAATTTGATATTCAATTTTAGGGGTACAACCTAAATCACCCCTTAAACTGAACTTTATTTGCGACTATAGCAACATGGAGCTCAAATCAACGATATTTGGGAGTAAAGAACGAATTAGAAATCAGTTTTTAGGGCAAAGTGCCGGTGGCCGCCCCAGCTCCAAAAAACCCTCCAAACGGTTCATACCTTTGGGGCTCAAAGTAAAGGGATTTGGGGGTGGACACGAAATTGATATCCATATTTGGGACGAAATATCTCCCCTAAAAAGTATTTCTCATTACCCTAATTTCAAAAATACCAGATCTCGGAGATTGGTAATGCGTTCGTTCGAGCCTTGTGTTTGAGGAGCCGCCCCCACCCAAAAGCTATTTGGGCTGGAAACTTATTGTTCGTCAATCACAACTTATTTACCGATCATGACATTATGGGCAAACTTCTCAAACATCAATGAGTGCTTTCCGATTCAAGTTAAGTTTATCAACGATAAAGGACCTTTTTTATAGCCAAATCCGAACGGCGTGCCGCAATGCGACACCTCTTTGGGGAGAACTTTTTACATTACAATGCATGGCATGGTACCTCGCAAATGTCGCCAGCATTAAGAGGGGATTACCACCGCTTAAATTTTGTCCGAAGTTCCGCCAGGTTTCGAACGCAGGCGTTCAGAGTCATAGGCGGAAATAAGCTACAGTAGCATGAATTCGATATCCACATTCAGGGCGAAGATATTAAAGAGTAAAAGAAGTCGCAGCGGAGCGAGCCCTGTCCAGCCAGTGAATGAAATGTCAACCAGAGTTATTGTGCCCGGACCTGATAGAATATTTCCGACGTTACTACAGAAAGAGGCAGACCATCTGGCAACTATTTCCACACCGTGCCTAGGAATTTCTTATACTCCGAAAGCCTGTCAGGAGGCAAGGGTGGTATTTATACCCAAGACCGGCAAGGCAGGTTATGCGACACCAACGGCCTACAGACCTTACGTCCTTTTGGATACCATGATAAAGAGTAGGACATCCAACTACTCAAATACAAACAGCATGCCTATGTCAAGGGAAGGTCGGTGGAGACTGCCCAGCACGAGGTCGTGCATTAAATAGAAGAATTCTTCGATGCCAAAACGTAGACCCCGGTGGTATGCGATAACATCGATGGGGCTTTTGGTTTGGGTGCCCGGCCATAACGGACTAAGGGGGAATGAAAGGGCAGATCATTTGGTAGTGAAGGCCAGAGGACTGCTGTTAATAAACTTGGTTAACCCGTAGCCTTTCGGGTTGACGCAGTCTGAGTTAAGGGAGTGGGCGACGAATGCGCTTACAACATTCAACATTGTGGAACAGCGAAACGGTCGGTAGGACTGCGAAAATCCTATGGGGGATCTTGATCGTGAAAAGACGATGCTATTACTGAAAGGTAGTAAGAAGGGGTCAGTGTAGCTATTGGTATCATAAAGGGACACATAGGACTACGAGCTCACTTATGTAAAATCCGTGCGGCAAGTGATAGCATGTGTAGGGCATGCGGGGAAGATGATGAGACGTTGGAGCATTTCCTTTGTCATTGCCCGGCATTCTGGTCTAACAGATACCGGCACTTAGGTAAAGACACAATACCAGACATGAACCTAAAAATAGGTAAAACCCATTCTAAAAAATCTTTTCTGAATACGAAATTCATATTTTCATGCCGAATTTTCCAAAATAAGTTTAATTAAAAACTAAAATTTGTTTTGACCGACCGGGGAACTGTGTTTGCAAGTCATGGGAATTATGTGCGTTATATGGTTGTATGCCTATTTTTACTACTACCTCAACTAAAGAATTTGTTGATAGTCAACAAAATGTCAAGTCTCCTGTAGAGACGTACTTCAAGAAATAATTCCTTCGATTCAATGCTAAAATTCGTTGAGAATTTAAAGTTTCACATACAAATTTGGTAGTTGGTTTTTTTCTAAGAGTTATTTTTTCTGTGTGGTGAGTATAAAAATTTGTCTTAGGAAAAATTTTCATGATTACATTGCCTTTACAAAAATTTTCTTGACAGTTAAACAAAAAAAATATACTGCATTGCAAAGAATTTATGTAGTGATAAGTAGCCATTGCAAAATGCCATAATGCCCCAAACAGTTATCTGATCAGTAGAGAAGCACATTTCAAATGAATTTACTTGCAAACACTCGATGTAGCCATTGCAGATACTTATCCACTAGCAGTTGAATGGCTAGCAACCAAAAAAAAAACAAAAGTTTGATAATCAGAGTACAACATCGTCATTGATGTCATGTTCGTGTCGTCACAGACGACTACCAATAAAATTGGCAGTGACAAATTATAAAAAAACAAACAACATCTTAATTAATTTCAAAACTATTCATTATAATACAATAACCACAGATATATGAGAAATTTAACAGTAACTACTGTTTACTTTGTTTCAATTCCAATAAATTCCTTTAACATTTAACCGGGCCAAAGCAATATATAGCATGATAGAAAAATTTTCCCTTTTATACAACTAACAGAATGTTAGCGCTTAACTGCCCGGTTTTATTTGTGCTCAGCCGAAATGACATGCATGGTGAGTGTGCTCGGGTGAGACTAACATAGAAACGTAGTGTCCCAAATCGAGAGAAAGAGAGAGGTGGTTTGCAAATTGTATTGAGTCTGCAAATTACTTATAGGGTTGCCAATACTACAGGAGAAAAAAAAAGGCAAAAAAATTTGAAACTAATACCATAAAACAGAAAATGCGGTAAAAATAGTTTTAAACAGAAAATGCATGGAAAACAAGTAGGAGCGTGCTAAGTTCGTCCGGGCCGAATCTTATATACCCTCCACCATAGATCGCATTTGTCGAGTTCTTTGCGCAGTATGTCTTTTTAGGCAAACAAAGAATAATGGATAAGAATTATGCTATTGGAGATATTATAATATTACTTTATACTTTAAGATTAGGACCATAAGTGAATTGAATGTTGAAGATCATAGTAAAGGTCATTGTGTAACATTTCAGCTCATTCGGATAACAAATGCGCCAAATGCGGTTTACATGGCGCCTTATCAAGCTATAGATCGATTAAGACTATATTGGACACGTATATTAATGCCCGGTCATGGGAGAAGCGGTGGTACAAAATTTCGGCCAAGTCGGACGATAAGTGAGCTCCCTAGAGGTTCAAGAAGTCAAGATCCCAGATCGGTTTATATGGTAGCTATATCAAAACATGGACCGATTTAGCCCATTTACAATCCCAAGTGACCTACACTAATAAAAAGTATTTGTGCAAAATTTCAAGCACCTTCCAAAGTTTCGTCAGGCAGACGGACGGACGGACATGGCTAGTTTGACTTAAAATGTCATGACGATCAAGAATATATCGGTTGAGATTGTCAATAGGCCATATCGGTACATGTTTAGTTAGCTCTTTCATAAACCGATTTCACAATTTGATATCATGAGCGCCTAGAGGGCACAAATTATATTTTGTTTCACTGAAACTTTGCACGTAGTTTTATTTTATTTTTATTTTCATAACCTGATATAGCATTTATTTTATTTTATTTTTTTTTATTTATTTTGTTTTATTGTATTTTATTGTATTTTATTTTATTTTATTTTATTTTATTTTACTTTATTTTATTTTATTGTATTTTATTTTATTTTATTTTATTTTATTTTATTTTATTTTATTTTATTTTATTTTATTTTACTTTATTTTATTTTATTTTATTTTATTTTATTTTATTTTATTTTATTTTATTTTATTTTATTTTATTTTATTTTATTTTATTTTATTTTATTTTATTTTATTTTATTTTATTTTATTTTATTTTATTTTATTTTATTTTATTTTATTTTATTTTATTTTATTTTATTTTATTTTATTTTATTTTATTTTATTTTATTTTATTTTATTTTATTTTATTTTATTTTATTTTATTTTATTTTATTTTATTTTATTTTATTTTATTTTATTTTATTTTATTTTATTTTATTATATTTTATTTTATTTAATTTTATTTTATTTTATTTTATTTTATTTTATTTTGTTTTATTTTATTTAATTTTATTTTATGTTAATTTATTTTGTTATATCATTTCCCTATTATGGCATCCCTGCACACGCTCCATTGGCACAGACCCACTGACACACTGCCCATTGCTGAGCGCTAATCTGTTTGCCCATTAGCAGGGGTTGGCGTATGTTAAACCAAAATTTAAAACTCCACATTTTGGTATAACTCATACGACCTGTTGGTATGTAAACCTTTAATACATAATATCTTCGTGAGTAAGAGTAAGATAGAGAGAGGGAGAGTAATGGAAGTTGAGTAAGGTTCTGTAGCAGAGCAATGTTTTGATTTTGGTCAACTTTAATCTTTCCTCTATTAACAGAGAAATGCCCCACTAGCACAAAGATGGAGTGCATGTGTGGGTGGATAAATGTTTGCTGGGGAGATAACAAATCAAAACAATGTTTATGGCGCTCACTTACTTTCGCTCTTTTCTCTAGGCTATGTGGGAATAATTTGTATAAGGGCAAGCCAATCGTTTTTAACATATGAATATGAAAACAAAACGAGAAACGACACTAAACATCAATGTTAACATAACTTTTGTAGTGTGTGTGTGCATATGTGCCAGCAATGGAGGTGTTCGCTTTATGCTGTTTTCTTGTTGAGAATGATGTTATTGCCAATGTCCAATGATTATGTTAAATAATACACTTTTACTGTTGTTCCTGCCTCTGCCACTGTTAGTTATCAGCAACGTAGCTGCTGCTGCTGCGTCTGCTAATTTTCTTTTGCTGTTATTCTTTTGGGTTGATGTTGTTGATGTTCTCGTTCTGTTGTGGCGTCGGCCAGCAGGCCAGCGAGCCAGTGAAAGGTTCCAGTTAAATTTCTATCGTGCGCGCGTGAGGAAATACAATTGTAGAGCGGATATGCAGAATTCGTTTTAAAATTTGTTGTGTTTCTGTGTGTGTTTGTTTTCTCTTTTACTTCTTTTACCCACTGATGTTTCCCGCATACTCATACACACAGATCTACCAAACACCCTTGCAAGCCTGCGACGAGATTGTTTCTTTCGTTTTTTTTTATTTCTTTGTGTGGAAAAAAAGAAGGGTTTCTTCGTTTCTCGACTAAATGTTAACTTCAGCAGCCACTAACGCTGCTGCTGGGGGAAAATTTGGTCAATGTTAAAGTGAAAGTAATTTAAAAAGGAGAATTCTAACAAAGTGTAACACCATTGAAGCGGAAGGAAGTTTAAGTTGTGGAATGAAAAATATTAAGAAATATTAAAAAAAAATTAAAAATATAAAAAAATTATATAAAAATATATACACATGAAAAATTTGCTAAATAATTTTATAAGGGAAAAAGTTGTCTTATTGAGCGCAAACATAAAACCCCTTATGTTTCTCTTATGAAGTTTATTTGCTTACTTAATAATTAGTATTTGCTTTGAATGTTTGGGAAATAAAAAATGATAAGTGCTGACAAAATTGGGTAACCATTAACAAAACCAAGAAAAAAAATTGCGTGTGTTTGTCTGGCGGTATAAATAAAATTTTTAATAACAAAAGCCAAATGTCATGATTAATTAGTCTTATCTAAATAACTCAAACAAAAAAATATATATATTCGAAATATAAATAATAGAAAAACAAAAATAACAACAATAATAGCAGCAGAAAAAATTATTTAAGAATGGAAGCAATATTTAATGGAATACTAAAAATAAAATAATAAGGAAAACGAAAACACAAAAATATTATACCAAAAAAATCTAAAAAAATGTAGCCCACCTTTTAATGTTTAATTGTAAAAAAAACCTAAAACTTAGGTTAAAAGAAACAAAAAAAATTACAAAAAACTTAATTAAGATTAATGTACGACCTTTAAGTCCTCATAACGTTGATGGTCTGTGGCAGCATAAAATACTTGAGTTATAGTAAAATACCTCTCATTAAACAAAATTGCCCATAAAATATGTGAGTGCTCTTTTGAAAATTACAAAAAAAAAGAAAAATAAACAAAAACAAAATACCATGCTATGTGTCAGCTAGCTTTTTTTGTGTGATTTGTTTGAAATATAAAAAAAAAAATGTGTCAACACCTATGAAAAAATCATTTATAATGTTTATCTGGCGAAAAGTGTTCGAGCATTGTGATTTGCATACACGGGGCAATAGTTAATTTCCAGCAATCAAAAAAAAAAAAAAGAAGAAAAATTGAGATAGTGGTGACCCATAGCTATTGTGGTGGTCGCGGTTGTTGTCGTTGCCAGCCAAGCTTTGGCCATACACATTAAGTAAGGCACACACACACACTCAAACTCATCCAAATAAAGCAAGTCCACATAGTGGCCCCTAATTCACGTGTCTCTATTTAATCTCATTTGGCACGGTAGTGTGAGTTATTGTTGTTGTTTTAACTAAAACATCTGTTTTATGCCAAATAAAACAAAAAGCAAAACAACAATAACAACAACAGTTAAACCACTACAATAATAATAGTTAAACTATTTTCGCTGCAATCTTCCCGGCTCAGCCCACTTTGAAACCAAAAAAAAAAAAATCTTATCACCAACCAGCATCGGCATTATCGTTTATTTTTTGTCGCCGCTATTGCCGCCGTTTTTTGTCGTCATCGTTAATCATTAAGCTTCTGCAATGGGCGTTTAGTAGTAGCATTCATCGTGTTTGTTGTTGTACATTTTGGAATATGTAACAGTCGACATTAAAAATTAGGTAAGTAAATGCGATTATTTACTTTTGGGAATTATTGTAGGAATGTCGATACAATTTTAGACTTATTATTTACGACGGGGATTTGTGGTTACCCTGGGTATTTAAAAAAAATCCATAGCAATAAGTCGCAATAATTTTCAGAGAATAAAAAGAAGAGGATTTAACTCACAGTGGTCTTGAATACCGAGCCTGAGGAAAAAAAAATATAAGAAAGAAGAAGGAAATTTGTTTTTTCCACTTTACATCTAACAATCTGCACAGACAAACAAATCGCCTAACAAATTTCAATTAAAAATTAATTGATTCAATCATTTTTTTAGTTCAATACAACTTTTTTTCAATTACAGTCGTGATTGAAATTATTTTCAATTAAAAAATTAATTGATTCAAATAATTTTTAAATTGAATCTGAATATATTTTGAATCACAATGGAAGTTTTTTGATTTTCAATTAAAAATTAATTGAATCAATAATTTTTTAATTGAATCGAAAATTTGTTGAATTACGAATTCGCCTTAGACCCTATAACCCTTATTTTATGTTGTCGTTGTTGTTGTTGTAGCAGTGTGTTGTACACTTCTTTTTTAATGCCTCTAAATGCACTGATGTTGAAAGCCACAACAAACCGCTACGTGCAAAATTTCAGCCAAATACGGATAAGTCTTATGTCTTACGGCTCAAGAAGTCAAGATCAGAGACCGGTTAATATGGCAACTATACAGAAACATACACAATCACAACCGACCTGCAGTTGTTAGAAGTATTTGTGCAAAATTTCGAGCACCTAGCTTTAGACCTTCGAAATTTAGCGTGCTTTCGACAGACAGGCGGATGAATATGACTAAATCGACTTAAACGGTCAAGACCATCAAGAAAATATATCCTTTGTTGGGTCCCAGATAAATATTTCGATGATCTACAAACAGAATGGCGAAATTTGTAAACCCCATCCAATGGCGGAGGGTATAAACATTTTTATTAGAGCTATGTCAGATTATGGACTTTTTCGAATCATACTTGGTTGGGGTGTTGGTAGAAGTCGTTGTACTAGATTTTAGCCAAAGCGGATTAGAATTGCATCCTATAGATTCTTAAGAGTTATGTGGGAGCTATATCAGATTATGGGCCGATTCAGAACATACCTAACACGTATGTTGAAGATTATAAGAGAAGTCGTTGTACAAAATTTCAAGAAGAAAATTTCTCAAGAAGTAGAATCAGGAGAGTTTATATGGGAGCTATCGAGGTTATGAACGGATTAAGACCGTACTTGGAGCAGTTCGTGAAAGTCAAAACAAAACACTACATGTAAAATTTCATCTAAATCGGATAATAACTGCTCTAGATCCGAGATCGGTTTATATGGTAGGCATAGCAGGAAGTTACTCGATATGAACCATACTAATCACAGTAATGACAAAAAATCCCTCAAAAAAATTTCAGTCACATGTCAATGAGTGCAATCGGATTCAAGTTTAAGCTCAATGATAAGGGGCCTCTTTTTTATAGCCGAGTCCGAACGGCGAGCCGCAGTGCGACTCCTCTTTGGAGAGAAGTTTTACATGGCATAGTACCTCACAAATGTCGCCAGCATTAGGAGGGGAAAACCACCGATGAAAATCTTTTCTGATGGTCTCGCCAGGATTCGAACCCAGGCGTTCAGTGTCATAGGTGGACATGCTAACCTCTGCGCTACGGTGGCCTCCACACTATACACAAATGTTTAAATCGAATCCGAATCGGCTATAAAAAGGAGGTCCCTTATCATTGAGCTTAAAAATTGAATCGGACAGCACTCATTGATTTGTGAGAAGTTTGCACCAGTTAATTATTGGAATGTTCATGGGCAAATTTGCATTTGCTTTACCGATTTAAGGGCGCATGTTTCATCCTATTTTGTTGAAATTTAGAACAGTGTCATCCTTTCGACATCCGCAACGAGTTTGATTCAGATCGAACTATATTACGAATGCGAAAAGCCCCATTTGTTTCCCGATTTCGCTTAAATTTGGAACAGTGAGTGGCACTAGGTCTCTTGTCGTCCGAACTGAACATAGTCCGGATCGGACCAAATTTGGATACAGCTGCCATATTGACCGAGTCCATAAAAGCTGTATTAAGTCCGTAAAAAGACGTATTTTTCTATTTCGCTGTTATTTCGAACATTGAGATCGGACAATATTTAGCTAGAGCTGTATTATAGACCGATTAGCCGATTAAGGGTTTTAAGCCCACAAAAACCCGATTTTTTAATCCATTGCTGAAATTTGTAACAGTGAGTTGCAGTGGGCTCCTCATTGTCCGAACTGAACATAGTCCGGATCGGAGAAAATTTGACCGATCTAGCGATCTAGGATATTCAGCCCACGAACCACGTATGGTTCATATCAAACCATATTTGGATATAGCTGCCATAGGGACCGATTTAAAGATCTGGGATCTTAAGCCATAAAATCCTCATTTATAAACTGATTTCCTTGAAGTTTTAAACTGTGACTTATATACACTTCTCGGTACCGGAGCCGAATATGATCCAAATCGGCCCATACTTGGACGTTAATATTGATAAAGTAGGTTAATAAAGAAACGGGATAGTAAATATATCCATGGTGTTGGGTATCCAAAAGTTCAGCATGGCCGAATTTAATGCGTTATTACTTGTTTTTATACCCACCACCGAAGGATGGGGGTATATTCATTTTGTCATTCCGTTTGCAACACATCGAAATATTCATTTCCGACCCTATAAACCATATATATATATATATTCTTGATCAGTATATATATTCTTGATCAGCGTAAAAATTTAAGACGATCTAGACATGTCCGTCCGTCTGTCTGTTGAAATCACGCTACAGGCTTCAAAAAAAGATATATTGAGCTGAAACTTTGCACAGATTCCTTTTTGTGTCCATAAGCAGATTAAGTTCGAAGATGGGCTATATCGGACTATACGTTGATATAGCCCTCATATAGACCGATCCTCCAATTTAGGGTCTTAGGCCCATAAAAGCCACATTTATTATTTGATTATATTGAAATTTGGGACAGTGAGTTGTGTTAGGCCCTTCGACATCCTTCGTTAATTTGGCCCATATTGGTTCAGATTTGGATATAGCTGCCATATAGACCGATCGGCCGATTTAGGGTCTTAGGCCCACAAAAGCCACATTTATTATCCGATTTTGATGAAATTTGGGACAGTGATTTGTGCTAGCCCCCTCGACATATTTTTTTAATTTGTCCCACATCGGTTCAAGTTTGGATATAGCTGCCCTATAGACCCATTTCTCGATTTAAGGTTTTGGGCCCATAAAAGGCGCATTTATTGTCCGATGTCACTGAAATTTGAGACAGTGAGTTTAGTTAGGTTCTTCGACGTCCTTCTTCGATTTGGCCCAGATCGGTCTAGATTTGAATATAGCTGCCATATAGACAGATCTCTCGATTTAAGGTTGTGGGCCTATAAAAGGCGCATTTACTGTCCGATTTCGCCGAAATTGGGGACAGTGCTTTGTGTTAGGCTCTTCGACATTTTTTTGCAACTTGGCCCAAATCTTTCCAGATTTGGATATAGCTGCCATGTAGACCGATATCTCGATTTAAAATTTTGACCCCTTAAAAGGCTCATTTAAAATCCGAATTCACTGAAATTTGACACAGTGACTTATGTTAGGCTTTTCGACATCCGTATCGTATATGGTTCAGATCGGTTTATTTTGCATCTGGCCCAAATCGGAACATATTTCGATATAACTGCTATGCGAAATGAGGTATGCAATTTTGAGTGAAATGTGGTTTACATATATACTCGTATCCAAAATTCGGCGCGACCGAACTTAACGCCTTTTTACTTGTTTAAAATTTGGTTAGGAATTGATTCCGGTCTGTGGTTAAGAAGTTAAGTTGGATGATCTGCTTATATAGGAGCAATAGATACGGATTAAGACCATACATGGCATGGATGTTAGAGGTTATAGGAGAAATCATTATGCAAAATTTCAGTTAAATCAAATAATAATTGCGCCCTCTAGAGGCTGAATAAAGCGGAGATCGTTTTATATGGAGGCTTTATAAGAATGCATATACTCGGATTTGAATATTGCTTAATGTTGTAAACGTAATGATAAAATTAATGTATCACTTTATGGGGCACAGTATGTGAGATAATTTTAAAATAAATAGTCAATTTAAAATTATAGGAGCGGGAGCGTGGAGCGGAATGGAAGAACTTTTGCCGTAGCGGAAAAGGGTATCCGCTCCAGATCTCTGGTTCTAATCATTTCAAATTTCAATTATTGATCTCTATCGGGTTTTTGATAGTATACCACTGGGCGACATTGGCCTCGGGAAAAATAAAATACTGACCAATATTCTCCAAAAAAAAATTATTATCACTTTAAACGAACATTTTTTCTGGGGAGTGGAACGATTTCCCAGACACTTGAGAATGAGGCAGCTGCCAGTGTCTTTCGATTTCACAAATATCTCTCATTTTGGTTTGTATGTGCCACCCATATACCAAATCCAATAAACGCCTGTGTTCGAATCCTGGCGAGAAGAAAAAATGTTCAGAGTTCGTTATACCCTTCTAATGCTGTCAATATTTGTGAGCTACTATGCCAGACATTGCAGCCATGTACAAAGTTCTTTTCGAAGATGTATCGCATTGCGGCTCGCTGTTCGGATCGGCTCCCAAAAAGGAGGTCCCTTATAATCGAACTTAACCTTGAATCAAGCAGCACTCATTGATATGTGAGAAGTTTGCCGTTGCTCCTTTATGGAATGCCCATTGGAAAATCTGCATTTTCCATTTTACGCAATAAATGAAAAATTCAAGAAAACTTTACTGATTTGAAATCATTCAGATATCTATCCGCAATGATCTATGATTCAAAAAAATCTTGCTTACATTATTGTGGGTTACGTTCTTTTGAATCCATCTCCAGACAGAATTTATTGTTTCTCTGTTTTTCTTATTTGATTACTCACAACCAAGTTGTCGTCACAACTGTTTCCCCCCTTTCGAAACAAAACAAAGCTGGAGTGACAGCAAGGTGAATCTAAAAGTTGGCATTTTTTTCTTTCCGACAACCCCCCGACATTAAGTAAAAGTGGACATGAATTATTAATATCAAATTGCGTGATAGCCACCCATATGATGGTGTGCCGCAATAGGCGATACTCTACATTTTTCAACTGCCATCTCTAATATCGAAGGCATGAACATTTAAACATGTAAGATGTATAACCTCACAGCCTATTTATTTGGTTAATTTATTTTCATTGTTTGGCTAGTTTGGTCTCGCTTTTTCTTCTATGGGGTGGGTGCTGCTTTTACCATTACCATTATTTTGATTATATTTTTCTGCTTCTTCTTCGTCTTCGTCTTATTGTGATATGAAATGTGTGATAAACGTGTATGTATGTATTATCGTTTGAAAGCACCTCCAACATACATACGTGCCACATTGGTCTGCAGCGGTGGGCACATCGTTGCCGGACTCTTATCTTGGTCATGATAAAAAAACACACACACACAACAGACCTTCAAAAAAAGGCAAAGAAAAAAGTATTTTAAATTTATCTATCCCCTCCCGCGCGAACTGGAAACGCATAGGATGAAGAAATTTAATTGAAATGGACAATAGCATAAAATAGAATTTAATTAATAAGGGAATATTCTTGAAATTTTGATTTATTTTTTGTTGCGGTGCAATGGCGTGATAGGTCAGGAAACTGGTGTGTGTCTGAAATGGATAGTACTTATTGGGGTTGTTTTATGGGTTGTGACAGAATGTATATTTCTATGACCTTCACCATAGGATGGGTTATACTAATTTCGTCATTCTGCTTGTAACACCTCGAAATATGCGTCTAAGACCACATAAAGTATATAAATTCTTGATCGTCATGACATTTTAGGTCGAACAAGCCATGTCCGTCCGTCTGTCTGTCGAAAGCACGTTAACTTTTAAAGGGGTAGAGCTAGCCGCTTGAAATTTTGCACAAACATTTCTTATAAGTGTTGGTCGGTTGGGATTGTGAATGGGCTAAATCGGTCCATGTTTTGATATAGCTGCCATATAGCCCGATCTTGGGTCTTGACATTTTGAGCCTCTAGAGTGCGCAATTCTTATCCGATTAGAATGAAATTTTGCACGACATGTTTTCTTATGATATCCAACAACTGTGCCAAGTATGGTCCAAATCGGTTGATAACCTGATACAGCTGCCATATAAACCGATCTTGGGTCTTGACTTCTTCAGCCTCTAGAGTGCGCAATTCTTATCCGATTGGAATGAAATTTTGCACGACGTGTTTTGCTATGATATCCAATAACTGTGCCAAGTATGGTTCAAATCGGTTCATAACCTAATATAGCTGCCATATAAACCGATCTGGGATCTTGACTTCTTGAGCCTCTAGAGGTCGCAATTATTATCCGATTTGCCTGAAATTTTGTACTACGGATCCTCTCATGACCATCAACATACGTTTTAATTATGATCTGAATCGGTCTATAGCCCCATACAGCTCCCATATAAATCGATCTCTCTATTTTATTTCTTGAGCCCCCAAAGGGCGCAATTCTTATTCGAATTGGCTGACATTTTACACAGGTCTACAACGTATAATTTAATTGTGGTCCGAACCGGCCGCACATAGAATAGCGTTCCAAGCGCATTTTCAATGGGAGGGAGGAAAAAGAAGTCATTGGGTCACACGTTTTGGCCGGTCAAAAAGTTGCTGGTTTTAGCCTATGTGTGAGAGATCGCATTCAAGTTGAACAATAATTCGTCTTCTCTTGTTCGTTCTTTCAATCGCTCCCAACACTTCAGGCAATCAAATTGTGATGTACCACTAAGAATTGAACTCCTACGTTGCTCAGTCGCCATGTGAATATTTCTAAGAAACAGGAGGGTATATGCCTCGTGCTTCTTCCAATTTTTGTTGGATTTGGTTCGACTTCGTAGACCCATACGTCCGATTGTGGTGTTTTTGGGCTCATATGCATCGATCCACTATTCGCCACAAGTGACGATGGTTTTTTTTCAACATTTCTTCGCACTTATCGGCACGAGCCTTTTTATACCCACCACCGAAGGATGGGGGTATATTCATTTTGTCATTCCGTTTGCAACACATCGAAATATCCATAAAAAATCTAAAGAAATCTAAGACGATCATGTCCGTCCGTCTGTCCGTCTGTCTGTTGAAATCACGCTACAGTCTTTAAAAATAGAGATATGAGCTGAAATTTTGCACAGATTCTTTTTTTGTCCATAAGCAGGTTAAGTTCGAAGATGGGCTATATCGGACTATATCTTGATATAGCCCCCATATAGACCGATCCGCCGATTTAGGGTCTTAGGCCCATAAAAGCCACATTTATTATCCCATTTTGTTGAAATTTTGGGCAGTGAGTTGTGTTAGGCCCTTCGACATCCTTCGTCAATTTAGCTCAGATCGGTCCAGATGTGGATATAGCTGCCATATAGACCGATCCTCAGATTTAGGGTCTTAGGCCCATAAAAGCCACATTTATTATCCGATTTTGATGAAATTCGGGGCAGTGAGTTGTGTTAGGCCCATCGATATCCTTCGTTGATTTGGCTCAAATCGGTCCAGATTTGGATATAGCTGCCATATAGACCGATCCTCCGATTTATGGTGCTAGTCCCATAAAAGGCACATTTATTGTCCGATTTTGCTGAAATTTGGGACAGTGAGTTGTGTTAGGCCCTTCGACATCTTTCTTCAATTTGGTCCAGATCGGTTCAGATTTGGATATAGCTGTCATATAGACTGATTTCTTGATTTATGGTTTTGGGCCCATAAAATGCTCATTTATTGTCCGATGACGCCGAAATTTGGGACAGTGAGTTAAGTTAAGTCCCTTGACATACTTCTGCAATATCGCACAGATCGGTCCAGATTTAGATATAGCTGCCATATAGACCGAAATCTAGGTTTTAGGTTTTGGGGCCATAAAAGACGCATTTATTGTCCGATGTCGCTGAAATTTAAGACAGTGAGTTTGGTTAGGCTCATCGACGACCTTCCTTAAGTTTGCCCAGATCGGTCCAGATTTGAATATAGCTGCCATATAGACCGATCTCTCGACTTAAGGTTTTGGGCCCATAAAATCCACATTAAATGTCCGATTTCGCTGAAATTTGGGACAGTGCTTTGTGTTAGGCTCTTCGACATTTTTATGCAACTTGGCTCAAATCGGTCCCGATTTGGATATAGCTGTCATGTAGACCGATATCTCGATTTAATGTCTTGGCCCCATAAAAGGCGCATTTATAATCCGATTTCACTGAAATTTGGCACAGTGGCCGGCCGAACTTAACGCCTTTTTACTTGTTTCTTGTGAGATTGTTAAATTGTGCGAAATCCGACTAGAATACACCTCTTTTTAAGGGCAAAGTGTTCATGCCATATTAAATGCATGCTGGTGGAAAAAATTCACCAAAATGCCTCCATCTCACGGTACACGGTGCGTCTGAATCAACATTAAATAAAAAGGTCTTACATCTGGAAAATTGTTTCACATTCTGAAACTTCAATGTTCATAGACGAGAAAAAACAAAAAAAAAATCTGTGGAGAGAATTTTAAATAAATCCAAGGATTGAAAAAATTCTAAGAAAAAAACACAAAGATATTTTAATGATTTTTCTCAGTTTTGAAGATAAAAGTGTTTTAAAAAAAATTAAAAATAAATTCTGTCCGAATTTTTTCACTTAAATACCCAAAGTAATAATTTCAGGAAAAGATGGTTTCCAAATCGCCATTTTTTGTAAACTTGCTGTGGAATCTAAAAATTTAGTTTGAATTAAATTTTTGTTTGCATGTGTCTTTTGGAGTAAAAAATAAAAGCCCAATTGGAGGATCTAGGCTTTGTGTTTTGAAAACTCAAAGGATTTTTCCAATTTTTTAATAAAAAAATTTCTATTTTGAAGTGCATGATGCACCAGCTTAAGTTGACATATCTGGCTTGAGTTTTCAATACGCAAAGCCCAGATCCCCCATTTCGGCTAATGTTTTTTTTATACCCTACACCACTACTGTGGTACAGCGTATTATAACTTTGTTTGTGACACCCAAAAGGTAGAGAGATAGACCCATTATGAAGTATACCGATCGACTCAGAATCACTTTCTGATTCGATTTAGCTACGTCTGTCTGTCTGTCCGTCTGTCTGTCTATCCGTCTGTCCATGTTAATTTGTGTACAAAGTACAGGTCGCAGTTTTGATCCGATCGTCTTCAAATTTGGTATAGGCATGTTTTTTGGCCTAGAGACGAAGCCTATTGAAATTGAAAAAAAAAATCGGTTCAGATTTAGATATAGCTCCCATATATATGTTCGTCCGATTTGCAGTAATATTGCAATAAAATGGTCTTTTGTCAACCGGTTCCCTTGAAATTTGGCAGGAATGATTTTCTAATGACTACCGACATTACTGTTGGATTTCATGGAAATCGGTTCAGATGTAGATATAGCTGTCATATGTATGTTCATTCGATTTTGAGAAATATTGCAAGAAATTGCTCATTTGTAACCGATTCTCTCGAAATGGCCAGATTTTCACCCCAATAGCCACTGCAAGAGAGCCACGACTACCACATTATCTGAAAAGTTTGCTCGAAATCGCTCGAAAATAAGCTCCCATACAAATGTTCGTCAGAATTAGGGTAATTTGCAATAATATTGTCATTTCTCAACCGTAGTTATTACAGTTTGAACATATTGGCTTGCCGAGATCCATCAAAATTGATTCAGAATTGGAGGTGTAGGGTATTATACAGTCGGCACCGCCCGACTTTTGCCCTTCCTTCCTGGTTTTTACTTCATATATCCCCTAAACACATGCAAACAATTTTTTGCTTTAGACAATATTTGTGGCTTCCACAGCCTTTTTCACATGGGTATTTTGGGCATTTCTGTGGAAAACAATTCGAGCAGAATTTATTTGTTAAGGACACCTTTGTCTGAAAAACGCCGAAAAACTCATCAAAATATCTTTATTTTTATAATTCTTAGAAATTTGTTAAATATGAGTTTTCGTGTTGAAAAAAAAAAATGAATCGTACTTCATGTGCACGAATTTTGCAAGCGGATTTTTTTAATAATTTCTCCCCAAATTTTTTTGTTTTCGTTTTTTCTTGTCTATGAACATAAAAGTTTCAGAATCGCAAATAAATTTTCCAAATTTATTTAAGGTTGGTTCAGGCGGGTATGCCACATGACGATATTGCATTGTTAGTTCGCACGCACGGCATCAATATTCACTACTAGAGAACGGCCGTTTTTGGACGACCTTCACGAAATTTGACTTTCAGCAAGCGTCGGCTAGATCGAATTCATTGAACCAGTTTTTCATAGTGTTATAAAATGGTGCTTCATCGTAATACAAAGATTTAGGTTCAGGTTCAAATGCACTCTTGTCGCGATAATCCCGGTCGAAAGCTAAGAAGAATGGTCTTTCGAAATTTGTCTGTCAAGTTAATTATTTCCCGTCATTGTTAACTATACAAATGATGGTCGTGCGTCAAAACGTTCTGAGTAGGATTATGCTAGAAAATGGCAAACTTTTCAATGGCGATGTCAGATTGCATCTGGTGCTGCCTAGGCCAGAAACTTATATAACAGCCCTCGTGGTATTAAGAATTGTCTGAGAGATATACTTCCAACAGGACATGTAGACCAATGGGGGCTATTTGGCATTCAAATGAAAGGTTTTTGACAGTTGAATACTTATCTATTAGAGGCAATCAACTTATGACCATTTCACTCCCAAAACACATCACATAAGGGATCTGTAGGCCGATGGGGACTATTCAGTACTCGCAATGAAAGTGGACTTCGCATCTGATAGACAAATTTGGGACAGATGCTGGATTCTCCCACCCCAATAAAGAAGACCATAAGAACATTAAGGCCGATTAGGACTAAAAAGGATTTCCATTAGTAGTCTTTAGGAGAATAATAGAAATCTTGCATCAAATTTGGGAGCAAAATTCGGAAAAAAAAAGTCAGAGGCTTTTAACTAATGTTGTAATATGAGGTGGTGCCTTTATGACAAGATTTCTGCAGTATTCCAGCTGGCCTAGTTCACTTTGCCGATGACAGTTTCAAAACATGTAAGGAACAATCTTCTTTCCTAAAAGCCATTTTACGGTGTAGCAAAGCGCGACGGGTCAGTTTGATTTCAATTACCTTCAAAGCCGGTATTGAGTATATAGCCCTGCCAACTATTTAAGAGTCTTCCCATGGCTGCAATTTTCTTTTCATCTATCAATATATTGGGTTGCCCAAAAAGTAATTGCGGATTTTTTAAAAGAAAGAAAATGCATTTTTAATAATGCTTAGATTGAACTTTAATCAATATACTTTTTTTACACTTTTTTTCTTAAGCAAGCTAAAAGTAACAGCTGATAATTGACAGAAGAAAGAATGCAATTACAGAGTCACAAGCTGTGAAAAAATTTGTCAACGCCGACTAAATGAAAAATAGGCAATTACTTTTTGGGCAACCAATATTATTCTAATTTTGACGGGAAAAATCAATTTGTATACATTTCTTTAACCCACTTGATATTTGGGTATATTCATTTAGTCATTGCGATTGCAACACATCGAAATATTTCGAATACTCGTAAAATTCTAAGACTATTTAACGATGTCCGTGTGTCTGTCCGTCTGTCCGTCCGCCTGTTGTAATCACTCTACAACCTTCAAAATTGATACGTCTTTTTGATCGGACCATATTTGGAATAGTTGCTATATAGACCGATCTGCCGATAAAGGTCTAATACCTATAAATGCATTATTTTTTTACCCGATTTCGCTGAAATTTAAAACCGTGAGTTATTTAAGGCCTCCCGACATCAATCTTAAATATGGTTCAGATCGGACTATATTTAGATATAGCTGTCATATAGACCGATCTGTCGATAAAGCGTTTGAAGCCCATAAAAGCGTTATTTTCTATCCTATTTCGCGAATAGGTTTAGACTTTCCAATATCCGACCTAAATATGGTTCAGATCGGACTATATTTAGAAAAAAGCTGCCATAAGACCGATCTGTCGATAAGGTATAATAGCTTTATTTATTACCCGATTTCGCTGAAATTTGAAACAGTGAGTTGTTTTGAGGCTCCTGCCATCCGACCCAAATTTTGTAAATATCGGAATGTATGATGATATATTGGGTTGCCCAAAAAGTAATTGCGAATTTTTCATATAGTCGGCGTTGACAAATTTTTCACAGCTTGTGACTCTGTAATTGCATTCTTTCTTTTGTCAGTTATCAGCTGGTAATTTTAACTTGCTTTAGAAAAAAAGTGTAAAAAAACTATATTTGATTAAAGTTCATTCTAAGTTTTATTAAAAATGCATTTACTTCCTTTTAAAAAATCCGCAATTACTTTTTGGGCAACCATAGCTGTCATATAGACCGATCTGTCGATTAAGGGTCTGAAGCTCATAAGAACTTTATTTAATACCCGATTTTGTCGAAATTTGAAATACTGAGTTGGTTTAGGCCTCCCGCCCTCCGACCCACATATGAGTCAGATCAGACTTTATAGATACAGCTGTCATATAGACCGATCTTCCAATTTAGGGTCTTAATCCCATAAAAAGCTGAGTTGTTATATGAAAATTTTACATGTAAATAAGTTCTCGGGACCTGAATAAAATATGATAGAGACCAGCCCCTATTAAAATATAACTACGGATAGAGAAGTGGCGTTATAATAAAATAGGATGATTATTATATGCTTGTTCAATTTGGTCCAGATCGGTCTAGATTTGGTTATATGTGCCATATAGAACGATCTCTTGATTTTAAGTCTTGGTCCCAAAAAAAAGCCCATTTTTATCCGATTTCATTGAAATTTGAAGCAGTGACTTATGTTAGGCTTTTCGAGAACCGTGTCCTATATGGTTCAGATCGGTTTATATTTGGATATAGCGGCCAAAAAGACCCATATTTGAACAGTGACTTATATCTATTATACCACTCAATATCCGTGCCGAATTTGGGTGCATAAGTTATCCAATTTCCACAGGATTGTGGCGAAAGGGAGTTTACATATATACCCGAGTTGATGGGTATTCAAAGTTCGGCCCGGCCGAACTAAATGCTTTTCAAACCTTCTCGTTTGTTTCTCTTTCGAGATGACCTAAATGATCGGAGATTTTTGGAATAAAAGAGGAAAGCCAGAGATCACAACACACCAACCACACTGGGACGAGTTTTGTCATTTGGTTAGAATAACTCATCGGCCATATTATCAAATCTCCGATCATTGAGCTCGTCTCGAAAGAGAAACAAACGAAAAATTGTGAAATTGAATGATCTTCGCCCTAACAGGCAAAAAAACTTGATATATAGTTTTTTGATTTTAATTTCCAAATATGTTATTGTTATAGAATATTTTGATGTAAATTGCTTTTTTGCACTTCTTTCTATTTGATGTCAAAATGGTTTTATAATTTAAATTTTTTGTTAAAAACAGGAAAGGAAAATGTATTACTGTTCGTCAAATGGTGTCCACATTTGACATTTAAAAAAAAAATTTTCTCAAAAAATAAGTTTTTATATAAATCCGTTCATATTGGAATTTCAAAATAATATCCTCGAAGTATTTCTCATATTTCTGAACCGCATTATTTGGCGCTAACAACTTTTAATCTGATTGGCAATAATTGTACAGGAAATAAAATTTGTTCAGGCGAATTAATGGGTCTCAGTAATTCATTAAAGTCATTAAGCACCAAAAGCTTGCAAAACAAATTGGAACTTCATGCTTAAACAACAGTTTCAACATGCAAGTTTTAATTGGCAATTTAATAATGCAAATGATAATTATCACATCGTAAGTTTATTAAACCTAAACTTGAAGTTACGTCAAAACGATAGTTGTCGGATGCTTTGAATTTTGCAATTATTGCTTGTATGAATGCAAGAGAAGGTGGTGAAATGTGTAATTTTAACTACATTTAATTGTACCTCCTTAGAAATTAAATTGACACTTTAATTATATGTTATGATTGTTAACTTTCCAAAGAAGACTCATTTGGTTATATGGTTTAGGTACCATGTATCTAAATTCCAAAAAAATGATTGCGCATTTTACATAAAGAAAAAACAAATCGTTCAATATTTATTCAAATGAAATTTATTTTCAACAAATTCATAAAAAACAATTTCAATAAAAAACGAATTTGGAAAAAAAATTTTTAAAATCGTATCCTTCACAAAGTAAAACTCATTAAATGGAATTATTTCATTAAAAGTATATATGTCCAAAAATTCCAATGAAAAACAAGTACAAGCGCGTTAACTTCCGCCGGTCCTAATCCTATATACCCTCCATCATCGCATGCGACAAATTCATTGAATAACTTTTTCAGATGCATTCAGAGTCATTTATTAGTAAAAACAGCAAAAATGTTTGTTGTAACAGCAGAAAGTCTGATAAAAATGGCACAGCCGTAACTTGTAGCTAAAACAGCAAACATTTTCTGCTGTTTTCAAGTTTTAAAAAGTAAAAAAAGCTCAAGATGTCATAAATATTGTAAATATTTTTTCCATTCCGTCTTATCTTTCAATTTTATGATGTAAAATTGCTTCAGATTTTTTACACTTTACTAATTTTTTTCAGTCGAATTTAAATTACAGCAGACAAAACAAGTAAAAGCTTGTCAAGTTCGGACGGGCCGAATTTTATATACCCTCCACCATGGATCGCATTTGTCGAGTTCTTTTCCCGGTATCTCTTTTTAGGCAAACATATGATAAAATAAAGGAATGGCTATGATATTGGAGCTATAATATCAAGTTATTGTCCGATTCGGACAATAATTGAACTGAATGTTGAAGACCATAGTAGAAGTCGTTGTGTAAAATGTCAGCCAATACGCGCCCTTTAGAAGCTCAAGAAGTAAAATAGGAAGATCTCTTTATATGGGAGCTGTATCAGGCTATAGACCGATTCAGACCATAATTAACACATATGTTGAAGATTAAGAGACAAGTCGTTGTACAAAATTTCAGCCAGATTGCGACCTATAGAGACTAAAGACAAGCTTCCCGACAAGTGACCCGAATATGGTTCAGAACGGTTTAGATATAGCTACCATATAGACCGATCTTCAGTGGGTTATTTTAAGCCTCCCGCCATCTGACGTAAATATGGTTCATATCGGACTATATTTCGATATAGCTGTCATAGAGACCGATCTCCCGATAAAGGGTCTGAAGGCCATAAAAGCTTTATTTTTTATCCGTTTTCGCTGACATTTTAAACAGTGAGTTGCTTAAAACGTCCAGACATCCGACTCAAGTATAGATCAGATCGGACTATACTTAGTTATAGCTGCCATATGGACTGATCTGCCGATATAGGGTCCGAAGCCCATAAAAGCTTTATTTATTACCCGATTTGGCTGAAATTTTAAACAGATTAGATTATATTACATTAGATTAGATCAGATTAGACTAAAGGGTGATTTTTTTGAGGTTAGGATTTTCATGCATAAGTATTTGACAGATCACGTGGGATTTCAGACATGGTGTCAAAGAGAAAGATGCTCAGTATGCTTTGACATTTCATCATGAATAGACTTACTAACGAGCAACGCTTGCAAATCATTGAATTTTATTACCAAAATCAGTGTTCGGTTCGAAATGTGTTCATTCACCGTTCAGCGATGAGGCTCATTTCTGGTTGAATGGCTACGTAAATAAGCAAAATTGCCGCATTTGGAGTGAAGAGCAACCAGAAGCCGTTCAAGAACTGCCCATGCATCCCGAAAAATGCACTGTTTGGTGTGGTTTGTACGCTGGTGGAATCATTGGACCGTATTTTTTCAAAGATGCTGTTGGACGCAACGTTACGGTGAATGAACACATTTCGAACCGAACACTGATTTTGGTAATAAAATTCAATGATTTGCAAGCGTTGCTCGTTAGTAAGTCTATTCATGATGAAATGTCAAAGCATACTGAGCATCTTTCTCTTTGACACTATGTCTGAAATCCCACGTGATCTGTCAAATACTAATGCATGAAAATCCTAACCTCAAAAAAATCACCCTTTATATTTAGAAATAGAGGCCATATAGACCGAACTGCCGGTAAAGGGTCTAAGGCCCATAAAAGTTGCATTTATTACCCGATTTCGTTGAAATTTCAAACATTGAGTTGTTTTAAGCCTCCCGACATTCGACCCAAATATGAATCGGATCAGACTATAGGGATATAGCATTCATTTGGACCGACCTTCTAATTTAGGGTCTTAATCCCGTAAAAAGCGGATTTATTGCCTGATTTCGACGAAAATGTTACTCGTATATGAGTTTTCAGGATCCGAATAAAATATGATCGAGACCAGCACTATTTAGATTTAACTATGGATATATTGTAGTAAATGCAAATTTTGCTCATGAATATTCCAATAAGGAACAGGGGCAAACTACCCACATATCAACGATTGCAGTCCGATTCAAGTTTAAGCTCAATGATAAGGGGTTTCCTTTTTAAAGCCGAGCCCGAACGGCGTGTCGCAGTGCGACACCTCTTTGGAGAGAAGTTTTACATGGCATAGTACCTCACAAATGTTGCCAGCATTAGGAGGGGAAACCACTGCTGAAAAATTTTTTTTCTGATGGTCTCGCCAGGATTCGAACCCAAGCGTTCAGCGTTATAGGCGGACATGCTAACCCCTGCGCTACGGTGCCCTCCACTATGGATATAGTAAATAGTAGAGTTATAATAAAATAGGACGATTATAATATCCTTGGTGGTGGGTATCCAAAGATTGGCACGGCCGAACTATACACGTTTTTACTTGTCTTCTTTTAAGTGTTATATATAATCTCGACAAATTTCAATTCCATTTATGTAAATTTTGTATACAATTAAAATTTCGACGAAAACTTCTTCTACTTTTCTTGTGTTTTCTATAGATAGAAAATATCCATTTCCGAGTGTATGCCACAAAAAACGTTGTTCTCTTATGTCTCATCTGGCATTTCCTTTTTTGACGTCACAAAATGTCAATATTTGAAACAATCATTAATATTGTATTCATGCTTTTTGCATCAGCCAACACGAGAACAGAATTTTTCAATTTGTTTGTTAAAAATAAATTGCAAAATGTGTCGAATATAATTTTACATTAAGTTATTTTTAAAAAGCTCTTTTTTTCATAAAAATGTTTGTGAAAGCTATATTTTAGAATAGTTTATGCTCATGTTTTAATTGGAATTTTTAGCAGGCACCCAAATATTTGCATATTGGAATGAAATTTTATTTTTAAGAGAATATTCATTTTATGTGACAGATGATAATCAAAATTTTATTATCAAAAATTTAAACAAAAAAACAGAGTTTCATAAAAACTATTAAAATTAAAATTTAATGAGAAATCTCAAGGGGAAAAACTGTAATTAAAAGTTTAAAGCTTCCCGAACGTTCAATTAAAGAACAGAGAAATCCCAAATTCTCTAGCATAGACGAGTATTTAGCGATTAAATTTTGGCCTAATGAAAAGCGACCTCCTTTTTCAAAACCTAGGCGTAATGACTTTGTAATTGTCAATTTGTAAATGCCAAAACAAAAACACACCAAGCGTTTGTCAGAAATGTAATCTATGACAAATTTGTAGAAATTTTGCCATAAAAAGGGGTTTAAAATCGAGCTTCCGAATTTTTATGACATAATTCAGTTTTTGGTCGAGTTCAGTTTTTGATTAATAAAACTTTCGATTTTGTCGTTAAAAACAGGTAGCTGGATTTTGATTTTAGACCAATGGTGTTTTGGGTCTAGCATCTTCTTTAAGGACTAAATTTGAGAGACATTTAGTCAAGGTCAGATCAGGTTAAAGTGGTGGTCTAAAGTCAGACTCGTATAAATTTTTCCAATTTTTATACAAAACCCAGCTACGGGGTGCTAAAATAAACAAAATTTTAAAAGAAATAAAACTTTTTAATTTCTTTCAAGAAAATTTTCCAAAAATTTATTTTTTTGTAATAAATTTTCCTATGAAATTGTGTTTTTGTGGACTTCATAATTTTTTTTAAAGAAAAATTCATTCGTGATTTTCGGTGAAGCGAATTTTGTGAAAATATTGTCATCAAAGAAAATTTAATTTGGTTTTAATATTTTTCGAGTTTGTGTAAATTAAATTTTATTTTAAAATTTAAGACTTTTCCTTATTCGTATGATTTTTGTAATGAAAGAAAGAACCAAAGAACGAAAAATTTAAAAAAAGGTGGTATCTTTAAATTTAATTTCCTATTTACTAACGGACATGACCATGTTTTAAATTTCGATAACTGATTGATTCTTATTTAACTTCAAAGATAACTTAATGTTTTTTTGTTTTGTTGATGGGC
Organism: Stomoxys calcitrans; assembly: GCF_963082655.1. Taxonomy (NCBI): domain Eukaryota; kingdom Metazoa; phylum Arthropoda; class Insecta; order Diptera; family Muscidae; genus Stomoxys; species Stomoxys calcitrans. The sequence continues at coordinate 83,254,797 of NC_081553.1, read as the reverse complement.
TTTTTTGGTCAGGTTGAGGATTTTTTAAATAAAACAAATCGTTTTCATTTTTTCTCTCGACGTTTCGTTGGTTATTTTTTCCAACTTCATCAGGACAGAGTTTATTGAAGTTCCTGTTTAAAGTATTCTTGTATAAAGTATATGTTTTGTATTGCTTAGTTTTTCCATTTAGACTTACGATTAATTTTACATCTTCGTTGAATTACTTATATTACTATAAAAACTGGACACCACGACACAGAAAATATAATAATATAAATAATTGCACTTTGAGGGAAGTATATAAAGTCTAAACTTATTACTAATATCACAGAACAGATAACTGTTCAATTATTATTTTTAAAATTTCCTTTTAAACTTAACACATTAACCTTAAAATTGAACATTAAAAGACGGTCCTATTTGAAAGGCTACTGTTGTCTTGTCGCATAGTCAATTTCCTAGCTTTCAACGATATTTTGACATTTATTTTAGATTTTAGTACTTAATATCAAGACGCTTAGTTAGGGATTTATTTACCTATCATCCAAAAAAAAAAAGTAAAAAGGCATTAAGTTCGGTCGGGCCGACCTTTGGATACCCACCTCCTCGGATACATATATTAACCATTTTCGTCACAATACGGTGAAAAATGCATCATTAATTCCGATCTCCATCGGAATGGAGATCGCTCTATAACCATACTTGGTACGAATGTCGAAGTGTCTAACGCAACTCATTGTGCCTAACCTAATCGAAATCTGTTAATAAATTCACCTTTTGTGTGCCTTAAACCTTAAATCGGCAGATCGATATAAGTGGCAACTATATTTAAATCTGCATATAGCTGCAAAATCGGGCAATAAATACGACTTTAAATCGAGAGATCGGTCTATATGGCAGTTATATGCAAACCTAGACTGATCGAGGTCAATTCACTGACCAACATTTCAGCGAAATCGGACAATGAATGCTCCTTCTATGGGCCTTAAACCTTAAATCGAGAGATCGGTCTATATGACAGCTATATTTAAATCTGAACCGACCTGAGACAAATTAAACAAGAATATCGAGGGGCCCATCGTAACCCACTGTTCCAAATTTCTGCGAAATTGGATAATAATTGCGGCTTTTATTGGCTTAAATCTATAAATCGGCAGATCGATCTATATGACAGCTATATCCAAATATAGTCCGATCTGAACTATATTTAGGACAGCTGGCGGGAGGCTAACAACAATTTGCTGTTTCAAATTTTGGCGAAATCGGGTAATAAATAAAGCTTTTATGGGCTTCAGACCCTTAATCGGCAGATCGGCCTACAGGGCAGCTATATCTGAATACAACCCAATCTGAACCAGATTTGGGTGAGATATAGCGAGGTCAAAACAACTCACAGTTTAAAATTTCAGCGAAATCGGGTGATAAAGTCCACTTTTATGGGTTTCAGAGCCTAAGCCGGCATATTGGTCTATATTGCTGCTATATCTAAATATAATGCGGGATGATAAAACAACTCACTGTTTAAAATTTCATTGCCATAGTCGTCAAATTTTTACGGTTCAAAGGCCGGGGTGGGTCTTGAAAAAATATCATCATCATGCTCTACTCTTAAATATCTTTTGTTTGAGCATTATAATGTCATGGCCTATTCGGTACGTCCTATTCGGTGGGTTTTTTGGTAGTGTGGTGGCCCCTACACACTTGGTCACAAAAATAGATATCAGCTTTGTGCACAGCACTCTCAAATATCTTTTATTTAACCCCATGTTACCATATTTGGCAAATATGTGCTCTAGAGGCTCAATAAGTCAAGATCTCAGATCGGTTTATATGGCAGCTATATCGGGTTAAGTACCGATTTGCGCCATACTTAGCACAGTTATTGGAAGTCATAACAAAACACCTCATGCAAAATGTCTGCCTAATCGGATGAGAATATCGCGCTCTGTTTGCTCAAGATGTCAAGATTCAAGATCGGGTTATATGACAGCTATACAGGATTATGAATCGATTTGAATTATATTGGGTTGCCCAAAAAGTAATTGCGGATTTTTCATATAGTCGGCGTTGAAAAATGTTTTCACAGCTTGTGACTCTGTAATTGCATTCTTTCTTCTGTCAGTTATCAGCTGTTACTTTTAGCTTGCTTTAGAAAAAAGTGTAAAAAAGTATATTTGATTAAAGTTCATTCTAATTTTTATTAAAAATGCATTTACTTTCTTTTAAAAAATCCGCAATTACCTTTTGGGCAACGCAATATCTAACACAGTTGTTGGAAGTGGTACCAAAACACTTCCGTCAAATCGGACGAGAATTGCGCCCTCAAGCGGCTCAATAAGTCAAGACTCAAGATCGGTTTATATGGCAGCTATATCAGGTTATGTACCGATTTGCGCCATACTTAGTTACAGTTATTGGAAGTGATACCAAAACACCACGTGAAAAATTTCAGTCAAATCAAACGATAATTGCGCCCTCTAGAGAATGAAAAAGTCAAGACCCAAAAACGGTTTATATAGCAGCTATATCAAAACATGGACCGATTTGGCCCATTTACAATCCCAACTGACCAACACTAATAAAAGGTATTTGTGCAAAATTTCAAGCGGCTAGCTTTATTCCCTCGAAAGTTAGCGTCCTTTCGTCAGACAGACAGAGGGACGGACGGACATGGCTAGATCGACTTAGAATGTCATGACGATCAAGAATATATATATACTTTATGGATGCATATTTCAAGGTGTTACAAACAGAATGACGAAATTAGTATACCCCCCATCCTATGATGGAGGGTATAAAAATTAAGTATCTTTTTTTCACCACGTGTGAAAATTTTAAGAAAATCGCTTCAGCCGTTTTTGATTCTATACGGAACATATAAACATTCATTTCATACATATGATTTTTTAACTAATAAGGATTTCCCTAAACAGTTTTATCGAAATTTTCACTTTCTTTGCAAATTGGTTCATACTTATTTTAATGAATCATTCCTATTCAAATCAAACCACCTTTGGCGATAATGTCACATGCTGGAATCCCACACGAGAATTGCGCGCATCGCCTACAGAATAATTAATCAGTTGCTAATCTTAGTTGACAAAATCAAAGCGATTATTTGTATTTTTAACTGTGCTAACATTTTCATCATTTCGCACGAATATGTCATTAAATATTCATTGAGAGATAAATCTCCATTAATATTTCCAAAGCAAACATTTTTGCAAAACAAGAGGAAACAAAAGAACAATAACTAAAATGACAATGATAATAACAAAAGCATAGGTGAATCGAACAAATTGACAATTCGAAATCGTAAAAACAGCATCAGTAATAAATCGATAAAATTTACGATACAAATGCACAGCACACTAAGCAGCGGCAGCGGCAGCAGCAGCAGCGATATCTGCACTGAACAGAAGTAATAAAATGTTCGTTTTTTCTTTATTTAATAAAATTGAACATCTATTACTGGCTATGGTATTGTTGTTTGAATGTTCTGCTAGTAGTGAAATTTCAAAGGCATTGTATAGCAAGGCCTTGCAAAGAAAAGAGAGAATTTGAAACCGGCGAAGGTTTATTTCTTTCAGGTTTTCTAAAATGAACCAAAATTGGATTTTCATTGAAATTATTGAAAAAAAATGTGGGGGACCTACTTTTTAGCGAATTGGAAAATTTTTTTAAAATCTTGTTTCGAAGAAAATTTCTTAAATCAACCAATCGCCAATATCTCTAACTCAAAAATAACATCCAGTATCAGCAACATACACAATACCAAAAATATGTAACCCAGCAATCTTCTTTTGCCAAAGAGTAGCGTTTCAATGTGTGCATATGCTTTGATATGCATTTTTCGGAGTGCCGTACGTTCATTCATCTGTTTATTGCGCTTGTTCTTAATTTGGTTGCTTCATTTAATAGTTGGATTTTTTTTGTCGAGAAAAGAAATCTAAATAAAAACCTTTTTTTAAGTTTTAGGCTATGGAGATCGCGATTTCGAAGCTAACCCAGCTTCATCATCAGTCCATTTTGTCCCAAAAAGATTACATGCTTCCAACAACAAACTTATTAGTGAGGAGGCGGACTATCTGAACCGGGTCCTTAGAGACTGGATATACCATATGATAAGAAAGAGGTGGATAAATTGCGGGTCCCATGACATAAATACAAGGGAGAAAATGGCACAGGGCATTTTATCGCCACTACTTTGGGTGACCACAATAAATAACCTATTACGGATGCTGACTGATGAGGAATTTGAACCCGTCTGCTATGCAGACGATGTTATAACACTTCTTGGGGATAAGGATCTGAACCAGTAATGCAGAAGGGACCAAAGGGTCTTGCATATGGCACATGACTGGGCTAGACACAGGGGTCACAGTGTTAATCCAGAGAAGACTGAAATATGAAGACGAAGGTGGTCCAATTTGACGCACCACGCTTCTGCAGCAAAACGATTTCGACATCTGACAAAGTCAAATAGTTAGGAGTGATTTTGGATAGGAAACTTAATTGAAATTGTCACATTCAGGAGAGTACTGAGAAGGCAAAACGATTTCGACATCTGACAAGGTCAAATACTTAGGTGTGATCTTGGATAGGAAATTAAACTGGAAGTGTCCCATTCAGGAGCGTACTGAGAAGGCTCACAGATGTTCGGCACTATGTAGACGGGCCCTAGGCTCGAAATGGGGCCTGAATCCGAGGATAGTATATTGGCTCTACAGAAGCGTAATTAGACCAATATTAACATACGCCTCAGTAATTTAGTGGACTGCTATGAAGAAAAGTGCCACATAAGGACCATACAACAGGTTCAGAGAACATGTTGTCTTGGCACAGGCTCACAGATGTTGGGCACTATGTAGGCGGGCCGTAGGCTCGAAATGAGGCCTGAATCCGAGAATAGTCCACTGGCTCTACAGGAGCGTAATTAGACCAATATTAACATACGCCTCAGTAATTTAGTGGACTGCTATGACGAAAAATGCCACATAAGGACCATACAACAGGTTCAGAGAACATGTTGTCTTGGCACAGGCGAAGCGATGAGAACCACGCCCACTAGGGCACTGAAGAATATTCTAGATATACGGCCCATTGACATACAGATTAAGTGTGAGGCAGCCATTGCGGTTATGAGACTTAAGGCGATGGGAGAAAGGATTGAGGATGGAAGCAGATCATACCATCGCGGTATAATCAAGGCGACTATAGGAAATCTGGAAGGAATGGAAGAGGTTTACGATCGGATAACTGAGACGACATTTGCGGTCGAGTGCGAGGCACTGCTGCCAGTGGCACAGTCTTGGATGGACGGAACCCTAGTATTGCCATCTCGAAGATCATGTTACATGGATCGATCAAAGCTAGGGAACAGAGTGGACCTAGGCGATTACATTGAAAACCCAGGGATAGAGATCTATTGAAGACTATCTGGCCATAATACGTTCCTGCAGGCGGAGATCCTGTCGATCATGGAATGGGTGAGGTGGTGTCGTGCTAACTCGAGGACGTCGAGTGTGAATATCTTTACCGACGATAAAATTGCCATAAGGGCAAAAACAACCAGGACGGTAAGGTCACGAACAGTCTTGCAGTGTACGGAGATTAACGTCTTCTCTGAGGATGGCAAAATCCGCATCGTTTGGGTGCCGGGCCATAACGGAGTAAGGGGGAATGAAAGTGCAGATGATTTGGCGGTGAAGGCCAGATTAACGTGTAAGGAGATTAACGCCTTCTCTGAGGATGGCAAAATCCGCATCGTTTGGGTGCCGGGCCATAGCGGAGTAAGGGGGAATGAAAGTGCAGATGATTTGGCGGTGAAGGCCAGAGGACTGCCGTCAACAACCTTGGTTAACCCGAAGCCTTTCGGGTCGATGCAGTCCGAGTTAGGGGCCTGGGCTATGAACGAAAGTTACACTGTGGAATAGCGAAACAGTCGGTTGAACGGCGAAAATCCTATGGGCTGATCGGGATTGTGAGAGGACGAGGTGATTACTGAAAGGAAGTAAGAAGGAGGTCAGTATGGTTTTGGTATCATAACGGGACACATAAGACTACGAGCTCACTTATGCATAATCGTTGCGGTAAGTGATAGCATGTGTAGAGCACGCGGGGAAGGTGATGAGACGTTGGAGCATTTCCTTTGTCATTGCCCGGCTTTCGCAGCTAAAAGACACCAGTTCTTAGGTGGGAAGACAAGGTTAGGTTAGGTTTAGGTGGCAGTCTGCCATCAAACTCACTTAGATGTTGTCGTCCACAGGTACGTTTTTGTACCACAGGGACAAGCCCTAATGGTGTTTAATGCAGGCACCTGCCGCGTTGACCTAATCCTGTAGGGCTCTTAACCCCGGGTGAATATAATGCGTCCACCAACGCCCCAACACATAGCCTAAGCTATGCAAGGGTACCAATTCGAGTTCACGTTGTCTGGACATGTTCTCCCCCTTGGTTGGGGGCGGAGCACTATCTAAAACTCCTTCCGATCTATGGGTCACGGCACCCGGTTGCAATGCAACTCCACATCGAGCTTGCGCTCTACCCGCGATTTGGGCCAAACCACAGCCACCACGTTACTCCCCACTGGGGCCTTACCTTAGTCGGGCTGGAATCGAAATCCCAGGGGCCCCAACTCCCGCGGTACCAGATAAAGGACTCCGGTCAGACCTCGTAGCCGAAGCTACTACCCTTGGAACCCCAAACGGTTCCGGACTGGTCACCTGAAAGGAAAACGGCCAAAGCCATTTACCAAACCACCCTCCCCCCCCCCCCCCCCAAAACCCCCACCACCACCAAGATCAAAACATGGTCGCCAACAAAACGGACTAAAACCCAATACGGACAAAATACCCAAACACCGACGTAAACACGGACGAGAACCCTATACGGACAAAAGCAGACAATTCCCTATACGGACAAGATGGACAAATGGGACGGACAAGAACAGACACTTTCCACTATGGACCAAAACGGACGAGCACACAAAAAGCGGACAAACATCAAGAGCCAGAGGCCTATCACCGCCCACCTAACATCCTCCTCCTATCAAACACCGGTACCACAGGGACTGTAGAAGAAAGATGACTTCTAGTTCATACCTTTGAACCATCCAGATCGCTTTAACAAGCCCAACAATTTGCGAATGTTCACATCCGCTAAATCAGACATGTAAAAAGGAACTCCTTCTGACTGACAGTGCGGGACACACACACAGAAGGTGTTCTACAGTCTCTTCTTTTTCGATGTCTTCACAGCTTCTGCAAAAGTCGTTGGAGGCAACCTTCAGTCTGTCAGCATGTTTTCCTGTCATGGCGGACACAATGACTGAGACGTCTGTCTTGTCAGTGACAGAAAAGCGTTAGACCTCTTCAAGTCTAGATTAGCCCACAAAGTTAGTTTTGGATCGCGCACATCCCGTTCTTTGTGACCATCTTTCATTTGTTGTCCTTCGGGCCTGGCACTGAAAACTTAGCTTACACCGAACTTAGCACGCCTTTAGTTGTTTTATTTACCATAGCAAATTTTGCTGCTCAGATAACAGACAAAAATGCTTGCTAAAACAGCAGCCCTATATATGCCAAAACAGAAGTCATGTCCGCTTTTCTACTTTCACCAGACAAATCTGTTGTTTTAACAAACGTTATTTGTGTAACAAATTTCGTTGAGTATAGAATTCGATTTTTCTGAAAATGTTTGCAAGCTTGTGAATTGCACAAAAAGCATTTCATTTCAGAATTTTATACCTTGTGGTACTTATAAAAGCCCTGATGAAAGTTATTTTTCCGCCTCTGGTTTATTTTTTCCAATCGAATGTGTGAGTGTGTGTGTGTTTCAGTTTGTTGTGCAATTTGCAAATTCAATTTAATATTTATTCTATATTTTTTTCCGAGTTTTTTTTCCCTGTCTGCCAGCAAGTCTGTTAAATATACTTTTCCATTGGCAGTCGAATTAAAGACACTTTAATGTTCAAATGCGAACTGAAAACAGAAAAGCAAGTGTACTTGAAGAGCAACAACAACAAAAATAAAAAGGCGTTAAGTGCCGCCGGCGGCTCTTATCTTCATAAAAGCAACATCCATCTCTCAACCTGCAATCGACATTGCCACAGCCGCTGGCAATTGCTTTCCACTACAATCACCGGCCATAAAAGATCTTCTTCAGATTTACAGAGCGGGCCAAAAAAGGAAGACGCCGCCACTTAAGCTCATTTACAAATGCGGAAAGCATTCTTCTGGCTCTTGTAATCCAAATAAAAAAAAATTCTTGTTAATATTTTGTGCAAACATATCAAAATTGTTTGAGTTTATTTATGGCCAATGCATTCAAACAAGTTAAGTGCTGGCAGGTTATTTTATTATTGCACGAGGGAAAAAATTGAAAATTTATTAAAAATATTCTTCAAAGGCAATGTTGGGGGGGGGGGGGGGGGGGGGGGGGGGGTTGGGGGGGGGGGGCTTGATGAGAATTTAAATTGCATGCTTGCAGTTTTAATGAGAGGCTCCACACTGTGTGAATTATTAAAATTCATTGTGAAAAAATATGTCTACTTTTTATAAGTAACTAGCCGAACCGGGCCCGCTCCGCTGCGCCTTCTTTAACTCTCTAATATTTGTTTAGGGTGGTGACACTTCGCCCTCAATGCGGATATCGAATTCGTGCCATTGTAGTCTACGACGCTGAACGCGTTCGAATCCTGGCGAGAACATCGGACAAAGCGGTGGTTATCCCCTCTTGATGTTGGCGACATTTGCGAGGTACAATGCCATGCATGGTTATTTAAAAAATTTTCCCCAAAGAGGTGTCGCACTGCGGGACGCCGTTCGGACTCGGCTATAAAAAAGGTCCCTTATCATTAAGGTTAAGGTGAGAATTTTGCCTCTGCTAGGTTCCTGGTGTTTTTAAAAATTGGGGTAATGAGAATTGCTTTTTTGGGGGAGGGATGGCACCTCAGACATTTCGACTCAAATATGCATATCAAAATCATGCTGCACTTTCTAATCCCTTTAATTTGAGCCCTATATTGCCAGTAAATATGAACCGTTTGGAGGATGTTTTTTTGGGGATGGGGCGGCCACCGGCACTTTGCACTGACAATAGATATCAAATTGGTATTTTATTCCCAACGGAAATTAAGTTCAGTTTAGGGGTGCTTTAAGGCGTACCCCAAAACATTTGGCTCCAAAATTGGATATCAAATTCGTTTTCTACTCTCAAATACCTTTCATTTGAGTCCCATTTAGACATGGTCGGCTAATATGCCCATTTGGTTGTATTTGGGAGTGGGCGACCTCCCATTACTATCTACTGCCTAATACTTTTCATTTGAGTCCCATATTGACATGAACTACTCTACTCCTAAATACCTTTCATTTGAGTCCCATTTAGACATGGTCGGCTAATATGCCCATTTGATTGTATTTGGGAGTGGGCGACCTCCCATTACTATCTACTGCCTAATACTTTTCATTTGAGTCCCATATAGACATGAACTTCGAATATATCTGTTTAAAGAAGTTTAGGGGTTGGGGGAGCCCGCTGGGTACTTGGACTCAAATTTTAATACCATATTCGTTTCTGGCCTCCATTACCTTTCATTTGATACCTTTATTGTTCCCGTCGGACCAATTTCGGATATAGGTGGTGTTTTTGGGGTAAGGGGTAGGGTCCGACTCCACCCGACATCTAAAAAATATAAAGCCTATGTTTCCTTCCAGACAAACGTACACAATCTATGAAATTTAAAAAAAAAATCAATTAAAACATGTATCATATAATCATAATGGCTCAAATGGCGTTTTTGAGGGGTGGCGTGACCCCCTATACTTCGATCTGATTTTGTATGCCAGATTCGAAATCTACTCCCGAATACCTTTCATTTGAGCCCCATATTGAAATGAACGTCCAATATGTCTGTTTGGGAGAATTTTTGGGGTTGGGGCGGCCCGAAGGGTACTTAGAATCAAATTTTAATACCACATTCGAATTATACTCTCCAATATCTTTCATTTGATACCTATATTGTCCCGATGGATCCACTTTTGACTTTGGGTTGTGTATTTGGCATAAGGGTGAGGGTCCGTCCCCCTTCCGATACCGAAAAATTATAAAGCCTATGTTTCTTTCCAGACCAACCTATACAATATGCGAAAATTTCCAGAAAATTGGTTCTGCCGTTTTTCAGTCTATACGGAAAAAACAAACAAACCGAGTCCCATATATCCGTGATTGGTTAATGTGCCCATTTTGGGCGTTTTTGTGGGGGTGGGGTGACCCCCTATACCTCGACATGAATTTGTAAGCCAGATTCGTTATCTACCACCGCACCGCACACTTTTCATTTGATACCCATATTGTCCTTATCGGTCAACTTTTGATTTTGGGTGGTGTTTTTGGGGTAACGGTGGGGGTACTCCCCCTTCCGTTATCAATAAATTATAAAGCATATTCCTACTTCCTGACCGTATTCGTAATCTACTTCCGAATACCTTTCATTTGAGCCCCATATTGTCATGATCGTCAAATAAACCTATTTTAAGGGGTGTGGGGCTGGGGCGGCCCTCCAGGTACTTGGACCCAACTTTTCTATTATGAAATTTGTACTCCACTCTAGATTTCCTTTCATTTGAATCCCATATTGTCGCTATCGGTCCACTTTTATTTTTTGGTTGTACTTTTGGGGTAAGGGGGAGGGTCCGCCCCCTCCCCATATCAAAAAATTATATATAGCCTATGTTTCCTTCCAGACCAAACTACACAATCTGTGAAAAGTTCAAGGTAAGCGGTTCAGCCGTTTTTGAGTCTACAACAAACCGACAAACAAACACAAATTGAATTATATTGGGTTGCCCAATTACTTGCGGAATTTTTAAAAGAAAGTAAATGCATTTTTAATAAAACTAAGAATGAACTTTAATCAAATATACTTTTTTTTACTCTTTTTTCTAAAGCAAACTAAAAGTAACAGCTGATAACTGACAAGCTGTGAAAAAATTTGTCAACGCCGACTATATGAAAAATCCGCAATTACTTTTTGGGCAACCCAATATTAGACTAGCTGAGCTTGGCCCGCTCTGCTGCGCCTGATTATGCTATGTTGGAGAGAAGTACTCTAAATTTATACATTTCTGCGTAATTGTAGTTGAAAATGTATTCCAATATTCCTATGGATTTTTCTACACTCAAGTACCTCTTATTTAAACCCCACATTGCAATGGTCAGTAAAAGTCCTTCTTGGGGTGTGGTGAACCCCCAGACACTTGGTCCCAAAAGTGAATGTCAATTTCGTGCTCTATTCCCAAAGATTTTTCATTTAAGATCCCTTTTGCCATGATCGGTAAATATGTTCAATTTGAGGGGTTTTATAGTGGTGGGGTGACCCACGAAACACTTAGTTCCGCAATTGAATATCAGATTCGTTTTCTACTCTCCAATATCTTTAATTTGAGTCCCATATTGCAGTGGTTGGTCTATAAATCCGTTTGCCGGGTTTTGGGGGTGGGCGGCTCTCCTAGGCATCCCACCCCAGAATTTGAATCGGAAGATGGGTTTGTAAGGGAGCTATATCAGGTCATGGATCTACTCAGACCATACTTGGCATGTACGTTCGAAGTAATGCGATAAGTCATTGTAAAAAAATTGATACGAATTACGTCCTCAAGGGATTTAAGAAGAAAACTTGGGTGATTGATTCATATGGGGACTGTTTGTTTACATGTACCGATTTTGCCTATTGCCAATCCCCAACGACTTAAATCGATAAGAAGTGTCGAAATTTGTAGCGGTTTGCTTTCTGCGTTGAGACGCCGTGATTTAACAAACGGATGGACATGTCTGATCGACATAAAATATCATGACAATCTAGTAAATAAAAGTAAATTTATTCGCAGTTCAATATTTGAGGTTATAAAGGGTGATTTTTTTGAGGTTAGGATTTTCATGCATTAGTATTTGACAGATCACGTGGGATTTCAGACATGGTGTCAAAGAGAAAGATGCTCAGTATGCTTTGACATTTCATCATGAATAGACTTACTAACGAGCAACGCTTGCAAATCATTGAATTTTATTACCAAAATCAGTGTTCGGTTCGAAATGTGTTCATTCACCGTAACGTTGCGTCCAACAGCATCTTTGAAAAAATACGGTCCAATGATTCCACCACCGTACAAACCACACCAAACAGTGCATTTTTCGGGATGCATGGGCAGTTCTTGAACGGCTTCTGGTTGCTCTTCACTCCAAATGCGGCAATTTTGCTTATTTACGTAGCCATTCAACCAGAAATGAGCCTCATCGCTGAACGGTGAATGAACACATTTCGAACCGAACACTGATTTTGGTAATAAAATTCAATGATTTGCAAGCGTTGCTCGTTAGTAAGTCTATTCATGATGAAATGTCAAAGCATACTGAGCATCTTTCTCTTTGACACCATGTCTGAAATCCCACGTGATCTGTCAAATACTAATGCATGAAAATCCTAACCTCAAAAAAATCACCCTTTATAAACGGCATGACTTGATATGTTTAATGACCCATTCCAACACGAAGAGAAATTCGTATATTATAGAAATTATATATCCTCCACCATGGATGGCATTTGTCAAGCTCTTTGGCCGGCATCTCTTTATAGGCAAAACAAGTAAAAAGGCTTTAAGTTAGGCTGGGCCGAACTTTGGATACCGACCACCCCGGATATATATGGTTCAATGGTTGGTCTTTTTGGCAACTATATTCAAATATAGACCGAACTGAACTATATAGGATGTTTATGTCGAAATAAGTCACTGTGTCAAATTTCAGCAAAATCGGATAATAAATGCGCCTTTTATACGGCCAAGACCTTAAATCGAGAGATCGGTCTATATGGCAGCTATATCCAAATCTGAATCGATCAGAGCCATCTTCAAGAAGTATATCGAGTGGCCTAACACAACTCACTGTCCAAAATTTCAGCGAAATCGGACAAAAAATTTGCCTTTTATGGGCCCAAGATCTTAAATCGAGATATTGGTATATATGGCAGCTATATCCAAATCTGGACCGATCTGGGCCAAACTGAAGAAAGATGTCGAGTGGCCTAACACAATTCACAGTCTCAAATTTCAGCAAAATCGGATAGTAAATGTGGCTTTTATGGGTCTAAGACCTTAAATCGGCAGATCGCTCCATATGGGGGCTATATGAAGATATAGTCCGATATAGCCCATCTTCGAGCTTAACCTGCCTATGGACAAGAACAGAATCAGTGCAAGGTTTTTTTCGGACCCTTCCCCTTATTTTCATTTTGTGTGCTCTCATATAGTACCATAAAAATAAAAATTTGGTATCCAAATTTCTGATGGGGTAGCTAGGGGGGCCGCCCTACCCTAAAACCTAGCAAACATATATTTACACCGATCACGACAATATGGGACTCAAATGAAAGGTATTTAGGATAAGAAAATTGTCGGACCAAGTGTTAGGGGGACCACACCAACCCCCAAAACACCCCTAAATCGGACATATTTACCGACCATAGCAATATGGGACTCAAATGAAAGGTATTTGCGAGTAGAATACGAATCTAATATCCAAATGTGGGACAACGTTTCTGGGGGTCCACCTCTTCCCCAAAACACCCCCCAAACAGGACTTATTTACTGACCATGGGAATATGGGGCTTAAATAATAGGTATTTGAGTGCAGAATTTGAATCTGATATCCAAATATGGGACCAAGTGTTTGGGGGGCCGCTTCTGACCAAAAACTTCCCCCAAATTGGACAAATTTACGACCACAGCAATATGGGGCTCAAATGAAAGGTCTTTGGGAGTAAAGCACGAATCTGATATCAATATTCTGGAAAAGTGTCTATAGGGCCACCCCACCACCACCCAAATAGGAAGTAGTAGCTGACTATTGCAATATGCGGCGCAAATAAGAGGGTTTTTAGAGTACAATACGAATCGGATATATATTTTTAAGGCCAAGTCACACAGTGGCCACCCATCCCCCAAAAAACCCCCAAGCCGGTCATGTTTGCCGACTATGGAAATATGGGGCTCAAATTAAAGGTATTTGGGAGAGACCACGTTAGGGTATTTGGGGGTAGACCACGTTGATATCAATATTAGGGACAATGTCCCACCAAAATAACAACCTCCAAATAGGATGTATTTGCCACTCAAGAAAATTTGGGTCTTAAAGAATGTGGAACTAAATATTCATAGTTTTAGGGCCAATACCCCAAACCGGACATATTTGCTGACTTTTGCAATAAGGAGTTTAAATGAGACTAGAAAACGAATTTGATATCCAATTTTGAGGCCAATGGCAATATGGGGTTCAAATAAATCATATATAGATATATCAGAATAGAGCACGTCGCTGATATATTTTCCGGACTTAGAGTTTGGGGGACCACCCCAATCCCCAAGACACCCCTAAATTGGGCATATTTACCCATGTCAATGTGGAGCTTAAATGAAAGGTATTGAGGGAAGAGCAAAAATTGATACCCACTTTCGAGACTAATTTTCTTATGGTCTACCCCTTTCCCAAAATACCCCACAAACAGCAATTTTTTACTGACCATCGCAATGTAGGGCTCAAATAAAAGTATTTGGGAGTAGAATACGAATTTGATATCCAAATGTAGGACCATGTATTTAGAGGGCATCACCCTTCCCCAAAACAACTCCCAAAGGGTAAACATTTTTCGACCATGCTCAAATGAAAGGTATTTGAGATAAGAAAACGAATTTGAAGACCTGCCATGTGCTTGGGGAACGCCTCATCGTGTAAACTCCCCTAAACCAATGGCAATATGGGATTTAAATAAATGGTATTTGAAAGAAGAGCACGATGCTGTTATTTTTTGAAGGTATTTATTTGGGCATTTATAATTTTTCAGATATCGCGGGTATAAAAATATTTTCCAAACAATTTTTGATGACTTCATATTCTTTGTATATAAACCTGACATTTTAATCTTATAAAATCGAATTTTAGTTATATATAGCCGCTTATAGACCGATCTCCAGACTTAAAGTCTTGAGGCAATAAATTGGTCAGGCCATATTAAGATTAAGTTCCTATATCAACCGATCTTCCAATTTGACTTCACGATTTAGCTGATATTCTGCTACGACTTTCAACATTCATGCCATATATGGTATGAATTGATCCCTAACCCAATGTGGCTCTGAACTTGACAAATGCAATTCATTTTCGGCAATATATAACTTTCGGTTCGGGTAAACTTTGCACGCCCTTGCATTATCATTGTCACGGTTGCTAAGGATAAGACTTTTCTATTGACCCTCGGAAATGGATTTTTTTTGCCTTTAAGAAAAGGGATGTCTCAAATTTTTTTTTTTTTTTTTTCAAAAATGTCAATTCAATTACATTTTGATATACAATTTTAGCTTTATTACATTCTATTGTCATTCCAGCAATGAATCTAAACTAGAAATATCATCATTATTGAATGGAACACAAATTCTTTATTTTTAATTTCCTCATTACAAAACATTTCACATATCCAATATGGTTGCAACAAGCACCCTTGTTAAAAAAAACACTTAAGTAAAGATCTTTATACCCTGACTAATATGCCTTAATGAGATATTTATTTCAATTTATTTTAAATTCTACTCGGTGTATTAGTTTCATCAAAAGAAGATCACATCCCGCTGATACTGCCAATGATTGATTTATGGCAATGAGTCATGTGTTATTGTTGAGCGTGATAAGAATTTCCCAGGGCAGTGTAGTATAGACTCGTGTAAAAAATTGCTATAGTTATTGAGCTAGCACCCTTATAAGGCGAAGTCTATAATTTCCACAGATTATGAGATTACCTAAACTTTGTTAGCTGCAAGTTAGTAAAAATGGTATGTTATACATGAGGAACAAGTAAAAGTCAAAAGAAAAATGGCAAATGTTTAGTTAGACAGTATTGTGTCTGTTCATCAATGAGCATCGCTAGGTATTTTTACATAAGCAGTTTGAGTTTATATAAAAATTAGCTAAAAACCAGTAAGGGAGGGGAAAAGTCGGGCGGTGCCGACTGTATAATACACTACACTTACACTATAGGTATAATGTGAGAGCTATATCCAATTCTGAACCAATTTTGATGGACTTCGGCGGATGTTTTCAAATGGGTTCTTAAACAATCCCCATCAAATTTCGAGCAATTATGTTCAAACTGTAAAAACTACGGTTGACATATGACAACATTTTTGCAAATTACCCAAAATCTGACGAACATATATGGTTAGGTTAGGTTGAAAAGAGGGTGCAGATATTAATCCGTCCCATGCCTCTACGGACATACACCTAAGCCAGTAATCGGCTTGTTGTGCGCTTTAAAAACTATAAGGAAACCTCTTAAAAGAAAATTTTAAGTTAGGAATTCCGTGCTACTTACAAAATCCTTAATTGTTTTCAATACCACTACCCTAAGTTGGTTCATATCTGATATTGTGTTTGCACCTAAGTGCCGGTATTTGTTAGACGCGAAAGCCGGGCAATGACAAAGGAAATGCTCCAACGTCTCATCATCTTCCCCGCATGCCCTACCACTTGCCGCACCGATTTTACATAAGTGAGCTCATAGTGCAATGTGTCCCGTTATGATACCAATAGCTATACTAACCTCCTTCTTGCTTCCTTTCAGTAATAGCCTCATCGCCTCACGATCTGGATCCCCTCATAGGATTTTCGCCGTCCTACCGATTGGAGGCCACCGTAGCGCAGAGGTTAACATGTCCACCTATGACGCTGAACGCCTGGGTTCGAATCCTGGCAAGACCATCAGAAAAAATTTTCAGCGGTGGTTTTCCGCTCCATTTGTAAGGTACTATGCCATGTAAAACTTCTCTCCACAGAGGTGTCGCACTGCGACTCGCCGTTCGGACTCGGCTATAAAAAGGAGGCCCCTTATCATTGAGCTTAAACTTGAATCGGACTGCACTCATTGATATGTGAGAAGTTTGCCCCTGTTCCTTAGTGGAATGTTCATGGGCAAAATTTGCAATTTCACCGACTGCTTCGCTGTTTCACAATGTTGCATGCACATTCGTCGCCCATTCCCTTAACTCGAACTGCGTTGACCCGAAAGGCTTCGGGTTAACCAAGTTCATCGACGGTAGTCCTCTGGCCTTCACCGTAAAATCGTCTGCCCTTTCATTTCCCCTTACTCCGTTATGGCCCGGCACCCAAACGATGCAGATTTTGCTATCCTCAGAGAAGGCGTTAATCTGCTTCTTACACTGCAAGACTGTTCGTGACCTCACCGCCCTGATTGTTATTGCCCTTATGGAAATTTTGCTGTTCGTAAAGATGTCCTCACGTTAGCACCACGCCACTTTACCCATTCCGTGATCGCCCGGATCTCCGCCTGCAGGGTCAGGCAGTCTAAAAGAGATCTCAGTTCCTGGGTTCTCAATGTAAACCCCCGGGCCCACTTTGTCCTCTAGCTTTGATCCTTTCGTCTAACATGATCTTCCAGATGTCAATACTAGGGCTTCGTCAATCCAAGACTGTGCCGATGACAGCAGTGCCTTCCACTCGACTTCAAGGTTCATCACAGGTATACGATAGAGGTTTCCCTCTTCTTTTCCTTCCAGGTTTCCTATCGTCGCCTCGACTATACCGCGATGGTATGAGCTGCTCCCATTCTCCCATCGCCTTAAGTCTCATAGCCGCAGTGGCTGCCTCACACTTAATTTGTCAATGTTAATGGGTCGGATATCTAGAATAGTCTCCAGTGCCCTATTGGGCGTGGTCCTCATCGCTTCGCCTATGCCAAGACAACATATTCTCTGAACCTATAGTCCTTATGTTGCACTTTTTCTCCATAGAAGTCTACCAAACTACTGAGGCGTAAGTAAGTATTGGTCTAATCACGCTCCTGTAGAGCCAGTAGACTCTATTAGGATTCAGGTCCCATTTCGAGTCTACGGCCCGTCTACATAGTGCCCAACATCTGTAAGCCTTTTCAGTACGCTCCTGATTGTGAAACGTCCAATTTAGGCGATTTAGATAAAGCTGTCATATATGTATATCGCCCGACTTTCTGATTTTCTAATAACCCATCTGAAAACATCCGCCGAGGTTAATCAAAATTGGTTCAAAGTTGATTATAGCTCCCACATCGTACTTAAAGGGTAGGTGTAGGAAATTATACAGTCGGCACCGCCCGACTTTTGCCCTTCCTTACTGATTTTAATATAAAAAGTCTGCCGGAATTCCATCAAACGATATAGATTTTCATTTTGTCCAATCCAGAAGGACAAAATACTGTGTATCTACTCTATACTACCTAAGAAAGAAATAGTTCCACTCTAAGCTCTCATTTTCCACCAAAAGAGCACAACATTTTTCTTACTGTACTTCTTTAGATTAGCTATTCTTAATATTAAACTTTTAATATTACAATATTTAAAATGTTGCCATCTCAAAAATATGCTCATACCATTAAACAGCATTGCATTTATATTTAGCAAGTTTACTTACTTGCCATACAGCGGAAGAAATTCAAGTCCTTCTACTTAATATGGAAATGCTGCCTTCACTGACGTTGTTGTGCCTACTCCACGTTATAATTCCCCCATTTAGTACTACACTTTTTTTTTTTTTTTGGTAAATGTGAAGCAGCTGTTCGGCCGCACATGACCAAGTGGGAAAAAAGGCAAACCAGGTGGCCACTTATGCTAATTATTCTTATTGCACACAGTCAACCAGTCTTAAGGTACTTTTGTTAATCATGCCAAGCAGGACCCATGTAAGTCTCACGTAGTTGTATTTATGTGTATGTAACTATCCAAACATCCAAAAAATAACTACGGATATAACTAAAAGGGTGCTTATGTTTGCTACATATTTACATATGTAAATAAATCGTTGGGCAGGATTTAATAGAAGATAAACTACTGCAGTTGGTTTAAAATATAAAATATATTGAACCGGGTCCGCTCCGCTGCGCCTTCTTTAACTTTATATGGAACAAAATTGTCCTTTGAATATTTATTTTCGACAAAAAAAGAGCTTTTAGTGATATGCCATGCTACGAAAAAAGTATATGTATATCACTTGACTAGCATTATAAGTGCCTCTATCTGAATTCCATATGATCTTTATTGGCCACGAATTCGCTCGGAGGGTTTAATGCCATTCTAAAAAGACTTTTTTTTCCGCCCGATATTCTCATGATGTCCAATTTAGAAGTGTTTACGGGGGTGAGGTGCCTAGGAACCCTAGACACTTGGCCCTGAAAAAAATATCAGCATCGTGCTCTTCTCTTAAATGCCATTTATTTAAACCCCATATTGCCATTGGTTTAAGTAGAGTATATAGGATGAGGCGTCCCCCAAGCACTTGGCCTCAAAATTGGGTTTCAAATAAGTTTTCCAATCTCAAATACTTTTCATTTGAGCCACATAATGGCATGGTGGGTAAATTTGTACTGTTTGTGGGGTGTTCCAACCAAATACATGGATATTCGTATTCAACTCCCAAATACCTTTATTTGAGCCCCATATTGCGATGGTGAGTAACTAATTGCTGTTTGTGGTCTATTTTGGGGAAAGGGGTAGACCCCCGAAAAATTGTTCCCGAAAGTGGGTATTAATTTCATATGAGCCCCACATTGATATGGTCGGTAAATATGCCCGATTTAGGGGTGTTTTTGGGGAGTGGGGTGGTCCCCCAAACACTAAGCCCTGAAAAATAACAGCTACGTGCTCTATTCTCTTATATCCATATATCATTTATTTGAACCCTATATTGGCATTGGCCTCGAAATTAGATATCAAATTTGTTTTTTTAATCTCAAATACCTTTCATTTAAGCCCCTTATTGCAAAAGTCAGCAATTATGTCCGGTTTGGGGTATGGGCCTCAAAAACTATAAATATCGAGCACCACTGTCTTGAAGACCCAAATTGTCTTGGTGAGCAAATACGTCCTATTTGGGAGTTGTTATGGTGTTGGAATGTCCCCTAGACAGTTGGTCCCGAATGTTGATATCAGATATGTGGTCTACTCCCAAATTTCCGGCAAACATGACCGGCTTGGGGGGTGTTTTGGGGGATGGGCGGCCACTCAGTGAGTTGGCCTTGAAAATATATATCGGATTCGTGTTCTACTTTAAAAACCCTCTTTTTTGAGCCTCATATTGCAATAGTCAGCAAATACTTCTTTTTTGGGTAGTGTTGTGGGGGCGGGGGGTGGCCCCATAGAAACCTATTTCCGAAGATTGATATCAGATTCGTGCTTAATTTCCAAAGACCTTTCATTTGAGCCCCATATTGATATGGTCGTAAATTTTACTTCTTTGGGGCATGTTTTTGAGGAGGGGCGGCCCTCTCAAACACTTGGTCCCACATTTGAATATCAGATTCGTATTTTACATTCAAATAGCTTTTATTTGAGCCCCATATTGCCATGGTCAGTAAATAAGTCATGTTGGGGGGGTGTTTTAAGGAAGGGGTAGACCCCCAGAAACTTGGTCCCACATTTGGATATCAAATTCATATTCTACTCGTAAATACCTTTCATTTGAGTCCCACATTGACAAGGTCTATAATTATGTCCGATTTAGGGGTGTTTTGGGGGTTGGGGTGGACCTCCAAACACTTGGTCCGACAATTGGATATCAGATACGTTGTCTAATCTTAAATACCTTTCGTTTGAGTCCCATATTGTCGTGATTGGTGTATAAATATATTTGGTAGTTTTTGGGGTGGGGCGCCCCCCCTAGGTACCCCATCCTAAATTTGAGTACCAAATTTTTGTTTATAGTTTACTATTACTATTAGAGAGCACACAAAATTCCACTTTAAATCGCACCAACCATCTCTGAGATCTAGCGTTTCTGAAAATTGTAGTAAGGGGGAGGGTCCGCCCCCCCTTCAGATATCAAAAAATGTAGCACCCTATGTTTACCACAGGCCATTTTTGAGTCTAAAAGGAATACGCAAACAAACAAACCGGCTAACAAACTCAAACAGATTTTTATAAAGGGTGATTTTTTTGAGGTTAGGATTTTCATGCATTAGTATTTGACAGATCACGTGGGATTTCAGACATGGTGTCAAAGAGAAAGATGCTCAGTTTGCTTTGACATTTCATCATGAATAGACTTACTAACGAGCAACGCTTGCAAATCATTGAATTTTATTACCAAAATCAGTGTTCGGTTCGAAATGTGTTCAAATTTTGACAAATTTTGTTCAGCGATGAGGCTCATTTCTGGTTGAATGGCTGCGTAAATAAGCAAAATTGCCGCATTTGGAGTGAAGAGCAACCAGAAGCCGTTCAAGAACTGCCCATGCATCCCGAAAAATGCACTGTTTGGTGTGGTTTGTACGCTGGTGGAATCATTGGACCGTATTTTTTCAAAGATGCTGTTGGACGCAACGTTACGGTGAATGAACACATTTCGAACCGAACACTGATTTTGGTAATAAAATTCAATGATTTGCAAGCGTTGCTCGTTAGTAAGTCTATTCATGATGAAATGTCAAAGCATACTGAGCATCTTTCTCTTTGACACCATGTCTGAAATCCCACGTGATCTGTCAAATACTAATGCATGAAAATCCTAACCTCAAAAAAATCACCCTTTATATAAAGATACGTTCCTGAATATAAAACTGCCACTTTGGTTGTTGGAGTAGAAAAGTTTTAATACCAAATATAGACATTTTGTAGTGCCTGAAGATGTATTTCCTTCTGCTAGTTAAATGCTTACTGTTTTCTTAATTCACATCACAAAAAATCCATTTATCGAACTAATGTCATATGCCTTATGACTAGCAATGATTTCTCGAGAAAGTTCGAAGGCTTTAAAAGATAAAGAAATATATACTCACAATAGGACTATTGATTTTGAATTAAATGGCGAATGATTTGATTTAGTTTATGAAAGCCTTGAACAATTTTTAAGGACTTTTTTTGAAACGTTCTGGTTCATTTAACTTGAAATACTTATAAGGTAGCGCTATTGTTCAACCAAGCATGCCATGCATTGTACATTTTCCCAATTTCTTATGTATTTTCATTTGTAAAGGACAAAACAAATACTTCCATATCCCTATCTGCGTAACAATGTATTTTTAAAGCTTTTGTTTTCTGTTTTCAGTTTTTTTTTGTTTACTGACCATTAGATCATAATGAAAAATGTGCACACATATACATTAAGTTGATATGTGAGTCTTGTTTTGCGAAGCCCTCTTCCAATATGTGGCTCCTGAATTCTGCTTCCACTCAATGTCGCCGTCATCGTTGATGTTTATGGGCTATATGATACCAGCAAAATTCTATGGTTTCTAAAAGTCATAAAAAATTATTCACATAACTTACCCTAAAACTATTTTTAGGGCATCTAAATTATTTTGTTTCGTTTATTTTTTTTTTTTTTTTGTAGTTAGGATGCAGAGGATATGCGACGATGAGTGTCAGCTTGCACGTGTAACCATTCAGAAGAAGTTTTGGGGGATATACCCTACAGATCCATTTGAATTTGTTTTACATATACAACGCACATATAAAAATTTAATACAAAGATGATAACACAATAGGTTAGAACGATTGACATTTCAAGGTGTTATTGTCAAGTTAAGAAGTCATATTTCGGGATCAAAGCTTCTTATATATAAAAATCAATTTGTGTTTGTTTGTCGGTTTGTTTGTTTATTTGTAGGCTTAGAAACGGCTGAACCGATTTTCTTCATGTTTTTACTGATGGTGCATAATGATCCCGTGTACTAAATTTTTTGATATCTGAAGGGGGAGCGGACCCTCCCCCTTACGCTTATTTTCAGAAACGCCAGATCTCGAAGATGTGTGGTGCGATTTAAGCGAAATTTTGTGTACTCGCTTATAGTAACCTACAAACAAAAATTTGGTATCCAAATTTCGTATGGGGTACCTAGGGTGGGGCGCCCCACCCCAAAACCTACCAAACATATATATACCCCAATAAGGATAATATGGGACTCAAATGAAAGGTATTTAAGATTAGAAAACATATCTGATATCCAATTGTCGTACCAAGTGTTTGGGTGACCACCCCAACCCCCAAAACACCCCTTAATCGGACATATTTACCGACCATGGCAATATGGGACTCAAATGAAAGGTATTTGCGAATAAAATACGAATCTGATATCCAAATTTGGGACAAAGTTTCCAGGAGTCCACCTCTTCACCAAAACACCAACCAAAAAGAACATATTTACTGACAACGGCAATATGGGACCGAGTGTTTGAGGGCCCGCCCATCACCGAGAACATCCCCCAAAGAAGACAAATTTACGACCAAAGCAATATGGGGCTCAAATGAAAGGTCTTTGGAACTAAAGCACGAATCTGATATCAATGTTCGGGAAAAGTGCCTATGGGGTCACCCCACCCTCATAACACCACCCAAATAGGAAGTTTTTGCTGACCATTGCAATGTGAGGCTCGAATAAGAGGTATTTTAGAGTAGAACACGAATCTGATATATATTTTAAAAGCCAAGTCACTCAGTGGCCGCCCCATCCCCCAAAACACCACCAAACCGGTCATGTTTGCCGACTATGGAAAAATTGAGCTCAAATGAAGGGTATTTGGGAGTAGACAATGAATCTGACATTAACATTCGGGACCAACTGTCTAGGGGACGTCTCACCACCATAGCAACCCCCAAGAAGGACGCATTTGCTCACCAAGACAATTTTGGTCTTCAAGACAGTGGAGCTCGATATTCTTAGTTTTTAGGGCCCATACCCCAAACCGGACATATTTGTTGGATTTTCTAATAAGGGGTTTAAGTGAATGGTATTTGAGATTAGAAAACGAATTTGATATTCAATTTTGAGGCCAATGGCAATATGGGGTTCAAGTGTATGAGAATGGAGCACGTTGCTGATATATTTTCAGGGCTTAGTGATTGAGGGACCACCCCACTCCCCAATACACCCCTAAATCGGGCATATTTACCGACCATGACAATGTGGGGCTCAAATGAAAGGTACTGGGGGGTAGAGCAAGAATTGATACCCATTTTCGGGACCAATTTTCTGGGGGTCTACCCCTCTCCCAAAATACCCTACAAACAGCAATTTTTTACTGACCATCGCAATATGGGGCTCAAATAAAGGTATTTGGGAGTAGAATACGAATTTGATATCCAAATGTAGGACCATGTATTTTAGGCACCACCCCTACCCCAGAACACCCCCCAAAGGGGAAAGATTTTTCGACCACGCCAATATGTGGCTCAAATGAAAGGTATGTGAGATTGGAAAACGAATTTGATAACCAATATTGGTGCCATGTTTTTGGGGGACATCTCATCCTGTAAACTCTCCTCAAAACAATAGTAATATGGGGTTTAAATAAATGGTATTTGAGATAAGAGCACTAAGCTGATACGTTTTCAAGACCAAGTGTCTGGGGGACCACCTCACCCTCGAAAACACCCCTAAATCAGACATCATGAGAATATCGGGCTGAAATAAAGTATTTTAAGAATGGAGTACACCTTACATCCAAACTTAAATTCGTAAACCAATAAAGATCATATGGGATCCAGATAGAAGCACTTATATTGTTTAACTGTTTGTCACGCGATATACTATTTTCGTATCATGGTATTTCACTAAAAGCTCTTTAATTGTCGAACACAAATATTCCAAGGAAAATTTTGTTCCATATAAAGTAAAAGAAGGCGCAGCGGAACGGGCCCCGTCCAGCTAGTCTGACAAAAAAATGTATTACTTGGGGTCTGAGGGGCCTCCACACCCCCCCAGCAGGACATATTTACCGATTGTGACAATTTGGATATCAAATGAAAGGTATTTAAAAATAGCGTAAAAAGCTGATAAAAATGTTATTCCTTGATGTCTGAAGCGTCCCCAAAAATTAAAGAATGTGTCAGAGAGTATTCGCCCTCTCCCCATACTACCCAAAAAATAAGAAATTAAAAATAACAAATGAAGGCCTTCAGGGTAGAATTGGACAGCAATAAAAGGTCTTTGGTAGGAGAGTACACTTTTTACCCTCAAATTGGGACAGATATAGGAGGGCCCAAGTGGTAGCTTGGAAATATGATTTTGAATGCAGATAATCAATACAAGAAAATCAAGCAGGACACTTTCACCGATTTGGACAGTATCTGAGGCGCCTCCACACCACCCAAAACCCTCCAGCAGGGCATATTTACCAAATGGCACAATATGGATATCAAATGAAAAGTTTTTCAAAGAAGAGTAAGAATCCGATATACAATTTGATTCCTTGTCATGTGAGGCGCGTCCCCACCCCCAAACCCCTCAACAGGATATATTTACCGATATTTGGGAGTTGAGTTCACATCTTTTATAAGAATTTGGGGAGGCCCCCATCTAAAAATCCCCCAAAACGGGCATGAATGTCCTATTACACAAAATGAACATCAAATGAAAGTTCTTTAGGAGTTTACCACACATTTGGTAGAGTCTGGGACTGTCCCACCTACTAAATATCCTTTAAAAAGATGTGTAGTTCGATCGGGATAATATCGGAAAGAAAGGTCTATGACAGTAGAGTTCGAATTTAATGTTAATATAAGGGTCCAAGTATCTGGGTCACATCGTACCGTTCAGCTGGAGGACATGTAAACGCAACAATAAAGGACACAAATAAATTGTCTTTTGGGTGTTAGCGTTGGGGAGCTGACACTTTCGTTCCAATATAATCAACACCTAACAGTCATGTTGGACGACTGAGAACATATTGAACTCCCTCCCCCATCCTACCCAAAATAAAAAGGAATTAAAACTAATATATGAAGGCTGATAATGATGTAATAGGACAACAATAAAAGGTCTTTGGTAGTAGAGTACACTGTTTGCCCTCAAATTGGGACGGATCAGGAAGGACCTGCGGATATTTAAACATGTGCTACCCCAAGTGGTAGCTTTGAAATATGATTTGAAAAGCAGATAACCAATACAAAAAACAAATTAATTAGCGTTGATCTGAACTAGACCTGTAGCCCTGAATGTCTTGATCGCCAGCATAAAAATGATTACAGAAAAAACCTATTTTCAAAAAGCCATTTTTTGGTGTATGTAACAGATTTTGTCAAATTTTTATTTGTAAAAAAACTGTACCAACATTTTGTTGCCATAGAAACTTTTGTCACAATTTAATTTTCTTAAAAATGTTTGTCAACATTTTATTGTAGGGAAAATTTTTGTGGAAAATTTCAATTTCATTGCGGTAGAAAATTTTTTGTTAATTTAATTTTTGGTGAAAATTATGTAAAAATCACACTTTTTGGGACTTTTATTTCTACCCAATATTTCGTTAAACTTTTTTTTCTATACAAAAAATTGCCAGAAAATTTTATTTCTATTTCTATACAAACAGTCCTCATATTTTAAATCCACACCAACTTTTATCGCACATTGTCATTCTTGTAGGAAATGTTGTCAAATTATTATCAGAAAACACCGAGACTTTTTCATTCCTTACCTTAAAACGACACCACGTTTTACTTTTCTCAACTAACATCTACTGTCGTTCCACCCAACTATGTTGCCTACAGCATGTGCCTATACATATTTTTCTTTCCGCTTATTACACCATGGGGGAAAATTGCAGAAGCTTGTGTTGGATCGTAAATAATAAAAAAATGCATACATATTTTATTGAGTTGTTAAAAGCAAACATCTCGCTATCACCATCAACCTCCTTCGTTTGGGGCTTCTTGGACTTGGTCTTTGATGGGGTACCTTCACATACATCAACATACTGCCCCGCCCTTCTAGCAACAACTAACAAGGCGAATGTTTTGCCAACAAACGAATGACTGGCTCCCTTTTTCGCTTTGCAAATATGGACTTAAGAGCTACTGTAGTAGCTGTATTTATAAGTGCTTTCTAGATGAGTATGTATGTATGTGTGCGTGTGTGGGAGTCATTGATATTTTTGTATTTCTTTCATAATTTTCATTTGAGATGAAATTTTCAATATTCTGGCCCCCCTTCATTCGAATTCATTAGGAATTCCGCTCAGCGAACACTTATATTGAGCCACTCGTGAATATGAATCGTGCATGCTCTCTCATAAAGGGAATTGTGCATTGCCATTTGTATCAAATTTTTTGTGTGTGTATGGGTGCGAATGTGAGTTCGAGTGTGAGGGGTATGTTATGCATAAGAAGATATTTTTTTTTTTTGTGTCGAAAACAAATATGAAAGGTCTTCACTTTATGTTGTATCTCATGGAGGAGTTGATGAAACTGACATAAAGCGTTGTAGTGTGTGAGGGTCATATATCGTACAGCAGTGAGTGGGGATGTTGGGGTTAAAAATTAATTTATTGACTACAGAGAAATATTACAATCAACATTTGGATTCCTCTGTTGCAGCAGCGCCAAATTGCTTTGTGTTTATTTAAGACACACTTCATCCCCACCAAAAAAAAAAAAAAAAACATTGAAAGGCAATTAAGAGACTTCTGTTGCGTGTAAAATATGAAAAACAAATCAAAAATTGCTTTGTACATGGTGCAGACACTGAAAGTTGTGTTTAAAATAAATAAATTATGGAAATTATTTTCACAATATGTTCTATTTGAGTGCTCCAGTAAAAAAACTAAAATCAGTGCCGACTTGAAACTTAAAACATATGTTTTAAAAGGTTGCCACACTTGGACCACCCACGCATTCGCGAGCAACCTACGTTTTATACACAAATTAACATAGACAGGCAGACAGACAGAAATCCGAACATAGCTAAATCGAATCAGGAGGTGATTTTGAGTCAGTATACTTATCCATAGATCTATCTATCTTGATACTGGGTATTACAAAAAAATTCTCCTCTCCTCATAAATGCACCTGCTAGAGGAATGTTTGCCCATTCTATGCACGTATTTCCGGAGGTAATCACGGGCTGTCGGCATCTGTGTGACGTAATAGTTGACATTACCGTGCTTCCTATCTCTGTTTTTCAGTACATCGGGCATTAGTAGTGGCATCTAATTTGCTGCCAACTCTCGATAGTCTCCTCTCGTATGGCCCGCGTATGATTCGTTTGGATCTCATTTTGTCCTCTCTGGGTGTAGAGCCTGGCGCGCTCCATGGCGTGTTGGTCTTTCGTGACCATTCCAGCTGTTACATGGGCTGCGGTCTCCATCACCGTCCGGCAGGATGATATGACCCTTAAGGCCAAAATAGAATGAGGGCGTTAAGCATCGTCGGGTTGAAAAAGCAACTCTACAAACAAATTTTTTAACATTTGTTTAACTTTTCCGCGTTGCTTTTGTGGGATTTGTGTGCAGAGTTCCATTTTTGCAACGTGACGCTCAAAACCAAAGCTCAACTGGCTCATTCTGTTTTGGCCTTCAGAGCCGTCTTCGTCTGTATCTGATTTCGTTTGACATGGTGACTGCAGTCTTTGTCCCATATTTCACTCCCATAGAGGATGATGCTATTGTAAGTCTCCATTAAGAGTCTGCGCCTGCTTGGGAGAGGCCCGCTAATGTTTACCATCAGTCGAATGAGTTGCGCCGTTATTATCATTGTTGACTGTTTTGGCCTTAAGAGCCGCCTTCGTCTGTATCGGATTTCGTTTGGCATGCTGTCTGCAGTATTTGCCCCATATTTCACTCCCATAGAAGATGATGCTATTGTATGTCTCCATTAAGAGTCTGCGCCTGCTCGGGAGAGGCCAACCTATGTTCGCTATCAGTCAAATGAGTTGCGCCGTTATCATCGCGGCCTTTGTTGTGTTGTGTTGTTTGTGTACCGGATTTGCTCTGCTTAGGTCAGCTTTGGATTCAGCCGGATCCTTAGATATTTGACCGAACTTTTGGCCTTTACCAGTAGATCGTCTAGGCGCATATCCACTGGGATATTTTTGGTCGTTAGGAGTAGCAACTCCGTCTTCTGCATCGCAAATTGAGGCCATCGTAGCGCAGAGGTTAGCATGTCCGCATATGACGCTGAACGCCTGGCGTCGAATCCTGACGAGACCATCAGAAAAAAAAATTTCAGCGGTGGTTTTTCCCTCCTAATGCTGACAACAATTGTGAGGTACTATGCCATGTCAAACTTCTCTCCAAAGAGGTTTCGCTCTGCTGCACGCCGTTCGGACTCGGCTATAAAAGGGAGGCCCCTTATCATTGAGCTTAAACTTGAATCGGACTGCACTCATTGGTATGTGAGAATTTTGCCACTGTTCCTTAGTGGAATGTTCATGGGCAAAAATTTGTTATATTTGCAAATTTAGCCTGTTATGTAAGAACTTCTCATTATTACATTAAAGTCCTCTATGAGTGCTTGTTGGAAGTCAGACAATCTGAGGCTATTGAATACCTTCTTCACATCCAGCGAGGCTACGAGGACAATCGGGCTAAGGAAGTGGTTCCTTTGCCTAGCCTACTCTACTGAAGATGCTATCACAAATCTTTAGAAAAAGTTTTTTTTTATAGGGTGATTTTGTAGCCATTATCTTTTTCAAAACACTAGTTTAAACAGCTCACGCACCTTTCGGCTTTGTTTGAATGTCAAACCTCTTCAGTTTGGTCTATAATTAAGCCATAAATTCTATTATCAAAATGAGTGCACTGTTAAGAAATTCATCGCGCGCTTCTTCTTATTCAGCGACGAAGCTCATTTTTGGTTCAATGGGTACGTAGACAAGCAGAATTGTCGATTTTGGAGTGAAGATCTGCCAGAAGCATTGCAAGAGCTACCAATGCATCCAGAAAAGATCACAGTTTGGTGCGGTTTATGGGCTGGTGGCATCATTGGACCGTACTTCTTCAAAGATAATGCGAATCGTAACGTAACTGTGAATGGTGAGCGCTACCGTGAGATGATATCCAACTGTTTTTTGCCCAAAATGCAAGAGATTGACTTGCCTGACATGTGGTTTCAACTACACGGTCCCACATGCCACACAGAACGCGTAACAATGGAGTTATTGAGAGGCGAGTTCGGTGAATTTTTTATTTCACATTCGGCACTGGTCAATTGGCAGCCTAGATCGTGCGTTTTAACGCCTTTAGACTATATTTTGCCGGGCTATGTTAAAGATCATATCAATACAGATAAGTCCGCTTCAATTATCGCATTGGAAGACAACATTGAAGCATTTATGCGTGAGATACAATAGGCCGAAATGTTGGAAAGAGTATGCCAGAAACTGACTAAGCGAACGGACCATTTGAGATGCAGTCTTAAGCGTGACTGACATTTGCATGAAATAATCTTCAAACATGGACCATACTAACGATCCGAATAAAGATTTCATGCATTTCTTTGAATTGTATGTGTTTTTTTTGAAAAAATTTCCTATAGCTCTTAAAAAATCACCCTTTAGATAGTGATATGCATTAAGAAAACACAAGTAAAAACGTGCGAAGTTAGGTCACGCTGAATCTTAGGTACCCACCAACAAGAATTGTGCAAAAAATTTCCACAAATGAACTGAGTTGATGACAAATGTGTATTTTACACACCAAGTTTTTTCAGGAACAAATTGACGTTCCTAAGGGCCGTAGAAGACTAATCGAGAGATTGGTTTATATGGGAGCTTTATCAAGTTATAGACCGATTTGGACCTTACTTGGCACAGTTGTTGCAAATCGCAACAATATGCGACCTGTTTTAATGCCCAACGGCCATAAGACCTAAAGTCCATTTTGGGTGTTATGACCGCCCACACCGCGATCATAAAGCCCAAAATAAAGTTGGGCGTTAAGACCGCCCATATAGCTGGTCTGGTCTGATTTGGAAAAAATAAATAATATTGTTGCTAAGGAGTTGGTTTCTTTTCCAAGTAATTTTCCGTTTCTGTCATTCTAACAGCATCCATAAAAATTACTATGAAAATAAGGGGTGGTACTGAAATACATTTTCCCACTAAAAAAATATTTTTGCCACATCGTATAGAAATAATGCATATACCATTCCATATAGACAAAAAATATAATCCCTCCATTTATAGTTGAAAAGTCTCAGATTTATTATGCATACGCTGACTTGACAAAACTCAAATAGAACCGATAAAAATTTGCCATTAAAAAAGTGATGCAGCTTTAGCTCAGTAAAGCGTAAAGATAATGCATGAATGAAAAACAAGCACAAGCTTAGGAAAATAACAGAAATTAATGGTGGTCTTTAAAGCGGAACATATGAATGATCCCTTCAATCCGGTCATTATATCATATTTTTGCCATTTTTGCACCCTTCCCTACTCTATGGCTAGGGACATTTTGAACGAACTTAAGTCCAAAGGAAATTGCCTGCATCAATTCTAGCATAGCAGTTTTAAAAGCAACTCAACATTGACTTCAATGCCAAATGTGGCAAAGGAAAGGAGTCTACCCCTAGCAGTCATTGTGTCTGTGTGCGTTGGTTAAAAAACACCCACATACAACCACACACACACACACAACAAATACAATAATAAATGTTTCAGGCATTTGATGGGTCTCCCAAGAAATGCTTCTTAATGTTCATTTTCTTTTGAATTTAAGCCCTTGTTTTTGTCTGACACCAGTGACAAGAAAGCAGCCGAAACGAAGGCGATAATAAAAGGGCAAAACAACATTAGGAAGCTGCATGTGAACAATCAAACAAGCAGGCAGTCATCATCGTCATCATCATCATCAAGCATTCGGGGTAGTAAGTAGACAAGAACAGCCAGCCAAATCTAACCAAAGCTGTTACCCAGTCAAACCAAAGGATGATGGTCGTTTTCTGTTGTTTGCCACCATTACCGTGCTTTGGCAGTCATTCAGTTGGTGTGCCCAACCGTCAGTCTGCCCGCTTGTCACCATAATAAATACCACCCACTCACTCATTTTCGCACAAAGTAAGTGTTTTTTTTTGTGCCGTAAAGGAAACGGAAATTCGAAGCTTGTTCTGTTACACATAAGCACATACGAAAGAACAAAGACAGAATGTCGGCAGTTCTTTTTCGTGTGTACATTAGTAGTGATGGAGGTGTGTGTGTGTGTGTGTGTGTGTGTACGCGCGTATCGTCGTGTGAATATTATGGGCATAATGTTAATGGTAATGAAAAAGGAGGTACACCATGCACATCTTGCTTATGGTACGACAAGGTGTAAACAAGAAAATTACTCAAGTGGCCATGATGAGTACAGACTGAAGCAAAGACATTTTTCATAACGGAGAGTTCAAGCAACGCCTAAATCAAAATATAGGGGAACACGTTAGGAAATTTTTAATTGTAATATTCCAGTAATTTTGTAATTCAGTTTTATAAAGTCCAGTAGGTCCTGTTTCAATGATTTGAGGCATGGAACACAGCAATCTGAATTTACCAAATACAAGAGAAAAAGGCAACTCTTGCACTTTATATCCACAAGAGGGCTATTTATAAAAGTCTCTATTTGTTACTGCGTGTCGCGATAAGCATTTAAGTGGTCTTTGGTACCACGCTCCAAAAATCCACCTTTCGTTCTATACACAGTGCGATCCAACGGATGGCTTGTTTGCGCATCACAGCCGTGCTGTAGAAGATATAATCTGATGCACTTAATTTAATGCTACACCTAAACATCTGAATATTGTGGTTAGACCACTGAGTCCATAAACTGATATAGCTGCCATATAAACCGATCTGGGGTTTTGATTTCTTGAGCCTCCAGAGGACGCAATTATTATCCGATTTGGCTGAAATTTTTAATGGGGTGTTTGGTTATGACTTTCAATAACTGTGCTAAGAATAGTTCAAATCGGTCCATAACCTGATATAGCTTCCATATAAACCGATCTAGGGTCTTGAGGGGGGGACGCCCTACCCCAAAACCCAGCCAAACGAACATGTTTACTGATTTGGATGTATGCATCAAATGAAAGGTATTTACGAGTAGAAAACGAACGAAATATAAAAAGTTGACCCTTAGTGTCAGGCGGTTGAGCTTCGTTGCTGAAAAAGAAGTAGTGCACCATGAACTTTCTTAACAGAGCAAGCATTTTGATAATAAAATTCAATAATTTGCAAGCGTTGTTCATTTGTAAGACGATTCATGGTTATATTATAGACCAAACTGACACCGACACTTAGATGGGACACAATACAAAACATAAACCGAAGTAAGGGCGTGGTATGAAAAACACCTTATCTTCTTGTTATACCCTCCACCATAAGATGGGGGGTATACTAATTTCGTCATTCTGTTTGTAACTACTCGAAATATTCGTCTGAGACCCCATAAAGTATATATATTCTTGATCGTCGCGACATTTTATGTCGATTTAGACATGTCCGTCCGTCCGTCCGTCCGTCTGTCTGTCGAAAGCACGCTAATTTCCGAAGGAGTAAATTTAGCCGCTTGAAATTTTGCACAAATACTTCTTATTAGTGTAGGTCGGTTGGTATTGTAAATGGGCCATATCGATCCATGTTTTGATATAGCTGCCATATAAGCCGATCTTGGGTCTTGACTTCTTGAGCCTCTAGAGTGCGCATATCCGATTGGAATGAAATTTTGCACGACGTGTTTTGTTATGATATCTAAAAACTGTGCCAAGTATGGTTCAAATCGGTCCATAACCTGATATAGCTGCCATATAAACCGATCTGGGATCTTGACTTCTTGGGCCTCTAGAGTGCGCAATTCTTACCCGATTGGAATGAAATTTTGCACAACACGTTTTGTTATGATATCCAATAACTGTGCCAAGTATGGTTCAAATCGGTCCATAACCTCATATAGCTGCCATATAAACCGATCTGGGATCTTGACTTCTTAAGCCTCTAGAGGTCGCAATTATTATCCGATTTGCCTGAAATTATGTACTACGGATCCTCTCATGACCATCAACATACGTGCTTATTATGATCTGAATCGGTCTATAGCCCGATACAGCTCCCATATAAATCGATCTCTCTATTTTACTTCTTGAGCCCCCAAAGGGCGCAATTCTTATTCGAATTGGCTGACATTTTATTTTACATTGACATTTTATTTTACTTTACCTTTTTTGCCTAAGAAGAGATGCCGGGAGAAGAACTTGGCAAATGCGATCCATGGTGGAGGGTATGTAAGATTCGGCCCGGCCGAACTTAGCACGCTTTTACTTGTTCTGAATATAGGTTAGACACACTACCATAGAATGCAAGGCATACTCTTTTGTCATTTCGTTTGCACCGACATATCCATTTCCGAAGCTACAAAGTATATAAAGAAATTTTTGATCATCTTAATTCTAAGACCATTTAACGATGTCTATGTGTCTGTCTGTCCTTCCAACTGTCCGCCCGTTCTTCTGTCTGTCCGTCCGTTGCCATGTTCGTTCGTCCATCTATCTTTCGGTCCAAATGTCCATCCGTGAATCTCTCCATCTCTCTCTCAGTCCATCTGTCGGTTTGTTATATATCAAAACATGGCCCGGCTACAAAGTATATGTACATTATATTGTTGATCATTGTAAGTCTACGACTATTACACGAAGTCCACATGTCTGTCCGTCCATCCATTCATCCGTCCGTTAATTTGTCCGTCCATTGACCCGCCAATCCGTCTATCCGTTCATCTGCCCATCTTTTCATCTGTACGTCTCTTTATCTGGCCGTCCGTTCCTCTGTCCGCCCGTTCATGTGTCTGTCCGTTCTATAGTTAATTAGGGCATCTGTATACCCGTTAATATGTTCGTCTGTTCATATGTCTGTCTAAGTATCCGTCCGTCCATATGTCTATTTGCCTAACTATTTAACTGCCCGTCCATCTATCTGTCCGTCCACTCATCCGTCCGTTAATTTGTCCCCCCGTTGACCCGTCAATCTGTCCGTCCAACCGTCCATCTGTCCTTCCGTTCATCTGTCCATCTGTCCATCCGTTCATCTGTCCGTCTCTTCATCTGTCCTTCTCTTCATCTATCCGTCCCTTCCTCTGTCCGCCCGTTCATGTGTCTTTCCGTTCCTTAGTTCATTAGGGAATCGGTTCATTTGTATGCCCGTTGATTCGTTCGCCCGTGCATCCATTTATCCGTCCGTTCATCTGTCAGTCCGTCAATATGTCCATCTCTTCATATGTCCGTCTCTTCATCTGCCCGTCCCTTCATCTATCCGTCCCTTCATCTGTCCACCCGTTCTTTAGTTCATCAGGGCACCTGTTCATCCATTCATCTGTATGCCCGTTGATATGTACGTCCGTCCATAGGTCTGTTTGCCTAACTATACATCTATCCGTCCGTCCACCTATCCGTCCATCCGCCCATTTTTTCGTCCGTCCGTCCATTTATTTGTCCGTCCGTCCATCTAGAGGGCGCAATTATTATCCGATTTATCCGTCCGTTAATTTGTCCGTCCGTTGACCCGCCAATCTGTCTATCCGTTCATCTGCCCGTCTCTTCATCTGTA
Source organism: Stomoxys calcitrans (assembly GCF_963082655.1). Lineage (NCBI taxonomy): Eukaryota > Metazoa > Arthropoda > Insecta > Diptera > Muscidae > Stomoxys > Stomoxys calcitrans. The sequence goes on along the minus strand of NC_081553.1, from coordinate 83,219,444 downwards.
CGTCTCTTCATCTGTCCGTCCCTTCCTCTGTCCGCCCGTTCATGTGTCTGTCCGTTCTATAGTTAATTAGGGCATCTGTATACCCGTTAATATGTTCGTCTGTCCATATGTCTGTTTGTCTAAGTATCCGTCCGTCCATATGTCTATTTGCCTAACTAACTGCCCGTCCATCTATCTGTCCGTCCGTTAATTTGTCCACCCGTTGACCCGTCAATCTGTCCGTCCAACCGTCTATCTGTCCCTCCGTTCATCTGTCCGTCTCTTCATCTGTCCTTCTCTTCATCTATCCGTCCTTTCCTCTGTCCGCCCGTTCATGTGTCTTCCCGTTCTTTAGTTCATTAGGACATCTGTTCATTTGTATGCCCGTTGATTCGTTCGTCCGTCCATCCATTTATCCGTCCGTTCATCTGTCAGTCCGTCAAAATGTCCATCTCTTCATCTGTCCGTCTCTTCATCTGTCCGTCCCTTCATCTATGCGTCCCTTCATCTGTCCGTCCGTTCTTTAGTTCATCAGGGCATTTGTTCATCCATTCATCTGTATGCGCGTTGATATGTACGTCCGTCCATAGGTCTGTTTGCCTAACTATCCGTCCGTCCACCTATTCGTCCATCCGTCCATTTTTTAGTCCGTCCGTCCATTTATTTGTCCGTCCATCCATCTAGAGGGCGTAATTATTATCCGATTTAGCTGAAATTTTGTACAACGGCTTCTCTTATGACCTTTAACATGCGTGTCGAAAATGGCATGAATCGGCTTATAGCCTAATGCAGCTACCCTATAAACCGATCTGCCTATTTTACTTCTTCAGCCTCTAAAGTGCGCAATTCTTACTAGATTTGGCTGAAATTTTACACAATGACTTCTACTCAATTATGGTCCGAAATGAACCTTAACTTGATATTGTTCCAATAACATAGTAATTCTCTTCTTTTATCTTTTGTTTGCCTAAAAAGAGATACCGTGGCAAGAGCTCGATAAATCCATGGTGGAGGGTATATAAGATTCGCCCCGGCCGAACTTAGCACGCTTTTACTTATTTAAAATTTGTCCACTAAGGTACTAAAACGAACAAAATGTTTTTTTTTTTTTACAGATTGAGCTACAGTTCTCAAAATTGAGATCCAGTTATTCCTTGATAGTTTATATCGAGGGGTTTCACAATGGATTTCCACTTGTCTAAGTGAGTCTCTAAAGGACGGTCATAAATCAGCTTAAGTTGTTTGTTAAAATATCAGACAGAAACGTTTGCTATAGGGACAGTCTTGTCTTGAGCAGACAAATGCATCTAGATTGTATCCAATCCATGTCTATATATATTTGGTCAATCTTTTTTCGTTCTGCGGTTACAAACAAATGCACCTTTTAACTGTAATAGTGGTACAGGTTGCAGCACTCAAAGCATAGTTCATGTCCTTTTACCTTTGGTCTCAAGTGTATGCCGGTTAGGCCATTTCCTTTCTTTCCTCACCCCTTTCCCCAATTCTCAACAGTTTTTCTTTCCTTTGAAACAACCGCACTACTACATATTAAGTAAAAACAAACGAAAAAAAAAAACTAAACATGTACAAGTACGTGTTTATGTGAAAGTTAGAGGCTTGCATGTTAAACTGTTAAAGTATGGCACGGAAATGAACTGTCTCGAATGAATTTAAACCACATTTAGTAGAAATGTTTTCTTAATAATATTTAAGTAAATAAATCAAATTAGAAAACGTTTTTGTTTTTGTTTCTGCTGTTTGCGAAGGAAAGCAAAGAAAATAAAGGCATTTTATACGAGAGAGAGAGAGAGAGGGAAAAAGTTTAGAATTTTGTTATTCAATGAACGCAATTAAAAGAAAACAATGCCTGAAGTAATTTTGTTTAAATCTCCCACATGAGTAGATGACAGCATCAATAATAGGGTGTGCTTAGAGATAATTTTTGTTTATTTTATTGGCAATATGGTTTTCAAAAAATGCGACCTGCAGCTTGATCAAACCAATACATGGGCAGGCCGATAAAAATGATGGATACAGCCATTACGAATTAGAAAGAGATTTTAAGTCGATAAAAATGGTTAACAATGGGTCAAACAAATTTACAAATTTTTACAAATTTTAAATAAACTTACTATTCTAGTAGGCGTCCCGTGTCCGAT